>NC_041408.2:88779618-88948245 GCF_900747795.2 Erpetoichthys calabaricus
ATGTAAAGCACTTTGAGCTACATTTTTGTATGAAAATGTGCTATATAAATAAATGTTGTTGTTGTGACTACCTGACTAAGGTTCTGCGTTTGCTCCATATGACGTGTTTGCTGGGTCTGATGTTAATCTGCATCCAACCCCACAAGCACATCCTTCAGCTTATTGGGAAAACTTAGGTGGCTTGGTGGCAGGATTGGCCACCGTAAAAAAGAAAACTCACACTGGTCCAGTGTGGTGCTGAGGTGTCACCAACCCAGGTGGTCCGTCGTGTGGTGGGTGCGGCAATGTGCCGCCATCAGCGCATGCTCCCAACCCCTCTCTCTTCCTACAAAGCACTCTCAGCCACGTGATTTTCATTTTTTCTGTGCAAATGTCCTATACAAAAATCGACGATCTGGTCATGTCTTGTTTAATTTGTTCCTTGCAGATGGCAATATTCTGTTGAAAAAGAGCTTTATAATCACGTGTAATATTTACCCCTAGATATTTAAACTGATCTGCTAAGATAAATGGGAAGGCGTCCAGTCCAATATTACGTGCTAGACAATTCACTGGAAAGAGCACGCTTTTATTCCAATTGATTTTAAGTTCAGATATCTTGTTGAAAATCTTTAGGACTGCTGGCACAGAATTTTGTGGGTACGATATATACAGTACCATAGTGATAGTTTCTGTTCAAGTCCTTCTCTGAAAATCCCAGAAATTAGACTCAATCATTACTTCATTTATTTGGAATTCGAAACATCCACGTAATCCAAAGGACGACTCTACTATACAACAACCTAAAGCAGAAGGTGGCATGGCACTACCTAACTTTCAATTCTATTACTGGTCAGCAAATATTCAAGCTATGAAGACCTGGGCATTGACATAAAATCGAATATACACAAACCTGGTCTGTAATAGAAATAAAATCTTGCAGTACTTCTTTATATTCCCTGCTCTGTGCCCCAGTTAATACAAATGACTGTCATCACACTAAAAATCAAATTACGCTTCATTCTCTCACAATATGGAACCAATGGAGGAAGCACTTTAAGACAGAGAAGCTTTATCTGTTGCACCACTACATGACAACCACCTTTTTCCACCCTCTCAAACATATACACTATTTAATGTCTGGGAAATGTCTGCCATTAAAACACTTAGAGACTTGTACACAGATAATGTCTTTGCATCCTACAATTATCTCGCTTCAAATACAACTTCTCATCAACACAATTCCACCACTACTTTCAAGCAAGAAACTTTGCTAAACAGAACCTGCCCAGTTTCCATCACCTTCTACCATCTCTACTCCAAAAGAATTGACGATCAGTCTTAAAGACTCAGATAGCATAAAAATACCAGTAATGGCACACTGCACAATAACGTGCAGTGAATCCACTTGACTTGCGCATTCATCGTGTTCATCATCTTTCTCTGTACGTTTATCGTTCGTGTGCTCAGAGGTTGATGCGCTTGCTGCTTCGTGAGCGGCTCTTCTTTTCTCCACCCTAGCGGCCTGCTTCTTCTCTTCTTCTGTCGGCATCTTTTCACGTTAATCAGTGTTTATGTTGCAATTACTTAGTACGTTTTCCTTAATTTTTCACTTAAGTTGGCACTTATCTGCCTCAAGAATGATTTAAGATATGAAAAGGTAGGGGAATTGACAGCGAAGGTGGTAGGGATGTGAACAGCGCCCATACACTTGTGCCACACTGCCGCCCTGCTGGCCACTGCCGAGCGTTGATTCTACAATACAGTAATCCCTCGCTATATCACACTTCGCCTTTCGCGGCTTCACTCTATCGCGGATTTTATATGTAAGCATATTTAAATATATATCGCGGATTTTTTGCTGGTTCGCGGACTTCTGCGGACAATGGGTCTTTTAATTTCTGGTACATGCTTCCTCAGTTGGTTTGCCCAGTTGATTTCATACAAGGGACGCTATTGGCAGATGGCTGAGAAGCTACCCAACTTACTTTTCTCTCTCTCTCTTGCGCTGACTTTCTCTGATCCTGATGTAGGGGGATTGAGCAGGGGGGGCTGTTCGCACACCTAGACGATACGGACGCTAGTCTAAAAATGCTAAAAGATTATCTTCATGTTGCTACCTTCTGTGCAGCTGCTTCCTGAAGCGACATGCTGCACGGTGCTTCGCATACTTAAAAGCTCAAAGGGCACGTATTGATTTTGCTTGTTTGTTTTTCTCTCTCTCTCTCTCTCTCTCTCTCTCTCTCTCTGTGCTCTTGACGGAAAGGGTGTGAGCTGCCGCCTTCAACAGCTTTGTGCTGCGGTGCTTTGCATACTTAAAAGCCAAATAGCCCTATTGATTTGTTTGCTTTCCTCTCTATCTTTCTGACAGTCTCTGCTCCTGACGCGCACTCCTTTGAAGAGGAAGATATGTTTGCATTCTTTTAATTGAAAGACGGAACTGTCATCTCTGTCTTGTCATGGAGTACAGTTTAAACTTTTGAAAAAGAGACAAATGTTTGTTTGCAGTGTTTGAATAACGTTCCTGTCTCTCTACAACCTCCTGTGTTTCTGCGCAAATCTGTGACCCAAGCATGACAATATAAAAATAACCATATAAACGTATGGTTTCTACTTCGCGGATTTTCTTATTTCGCAGGTGGCTCTGGAACGCAACCCCCACGATGGAGGAGGGATTACTGTAACATAAAAAGAGGAATAACCTTGGAGGTCAATCATCACCCTGAAAGTGGGTAGTAGATATCACGCAGTATATGTGTATCAAATTTCAGGTCACTAGTTCAAACGGTTTGCAAGCTACAGGTGATTTAAAATCCTGGACAGACAAACAGACAGCCATGGTGGCGTATTATATATAAAGATTGTAAAGTCTCTTCCTTTCAAAGACCCCAGAGAACAAGGGGGAATGGATTCGTCACTTGATATTTCAGAAAAAGATTGGAAGGCAGCCATGCACAGAATTCACAGGAACTCCACATGTGCAAAGCATTTAGTCATTCAACTTAAAATCTTTTATCGAGCGCATATTGTCTCGTTTTAAAATTATCCCAAATGTTTCCAGAACAAGATCCAACCTGCGAACGTTGAAATCGAGCTCCAGCCTCACTGGGCCACATTTTCTGGGAGTTGTACCAAATTAACATCATTTTGGACCAAAATCTTGACATGCCTATCAGACAGCCATGGTGTCCCAATCACTCCGAACCCATTAACAGCCGCGTTTAAGCCCTCTCTGAGGGGCTTAAAGTGGAGAAAGGCAAACAAACAAGAATTGCCTTGGCCACACTACTAGCACACAGACTTGTCTCACTCAACTGTAAGAATTCAAACTCACCTCTTGTAAGTCAATGGGTAACCAATGTTCCATACGATTTGAAATTGGTAAAAAAAAATCTAATTCTCACTTAGAGTCAGGCAGTCAGTCATCATCCAACCCGCTATATCCTAATATGGGGTCTGCTGGAGCCAAACCCCAGCCAACACAGGGCGCTAGGCAGGAACAAATCCCACTAGGGACAATTTTAGGATCGCCAATGCACCTAACCTGCATGTCTTTGGACTGTGGGAGGAGCACAGGACCCTCATTGTTGAGGACCTGAGTGACTGGACCAGGCCAAGGGGACACCCATGTAACACCTGGCTGCAGCAGATAGATGCTCATTTCCAGAGGGTGGGACTGGGCCGCATGTCTGCCTGGGGGTTTGCCAGCCAGTATCCCGAGTTGCTTCCCTATATCAAACATTTTTTAAGTATTTTGTTAAGTAAGAGTTAATTATTCCTGTACTTATAGAACAAAAGAAAAGAAACATGTCTACTGTCTATCCTTCCAGTTTGTTTCCCTAGAGCCCAATACAAGGATGAGTCAAAGGTTTGAACAGTTAGAACATGAGATGCAACAATAGAAAAATATCAAAAGGGATAGGAAAATATAAAAATATTACCAAAGGGCATAGAGGAATGGAGACTGCTCTTCCTCTTTTAACCACTTAGGGGTCATGTTGGGTAGGACCACATCTGTGAACCACGACTACTCTGTGCTTGTCGCTAAAGCTACCCTTTCCCACATTTCATCATTTGCTCAAAAATTCTTGTTTTTCTTGGCTGCAGAAGCCGAAGAAATGTAAGGATAAGCAGGGAATTTCTACTTAGAGGCAAGGAGGAGTGCAGATTATGAAACCAAACCTCTCAGTGAACTTCAAGTGATGACAGTACGCTCAACTCGAAATGATTTATTTATTTATTGCTTTGTAGAGTGCTCTTCACAGAGAAATGGCTCTGTAGACCAACAAACACAAAACCATCCAACAATAAGAAAAGCTAATCAAGCAAAAACTTTGTTAAGTAGAAAGCGTACAACTCAGGACCGATGGCTCTACAGATGACGGAAACCTAGAAAATGCAGCACCACTATTGTTGTGAACTTGCCCAAACGTACATTATGGGTGCCTAGCAGGAATAAAACCAGCTCTGCATTTCAATTTTTTTTTCTGACGATTTCAATAGTTTCTAGGAGCCATGGGCTTACACAGCTAGTTTATTTATAAAAGCACATTTAAAACAACAGAGGTTGTGCCAAAGTGCTGTTCAAAGAAGCATTAAAATAAACACAATGCAAACGATCATGCAGAAGCAGATTAATAAAACAACCAATTATAACATCCACCACAACCCCATTATACACAGTGAAAGGTGGAAGAAAACAAGCAGCCAACTTTTAAAAAAACCTCAATTGAGGATGAAGACTTGATGTGAAAAGGCAGGTCATTCCAAATCCGAGGAGCAACAGCTGAGAGAGCTCCAGCCGAGATCATCTTGGAACTACAAGGAGTCGTCGTCCAGATGACCTCAACGCTCTCATAAGGGTGAAGGAGGTCGCAGATATATTTTGGAGCGAGACCTTTCAAGGCTTTAAAAACAAACAACACCACTTTACAATCAATGCGACACCCTCACTGGGAGAGAGAGAGGCTAAAATGGGGGAGATGTGATCCTTTCCTTTCCATCTGATCGTCAGAAAAGCATATAATGAATAACTACGAGTGGTCGATCACAAGCCGCCTGCAGCATTCATCCTTGTTGTCTTTAACTTTTTGTAAGCTTTTTCTAAAGACTATATATAGCCAGACTTTATTATCAGTCCTATTTTCTATTATTCCTTGATCTACTGGTATTATTACTCCTGTCATAAATACCACACTGCTTTTAACTTTCTATGCTTTGTCTTCATGTCTAGAGTGATTGAAATAATAAGGTAGATTTCTTTCAGCACCTGGTGTAGCCAGAGGTTTGCCATACGCTTTGTGCTGAAAGGTTTATTAAGGCTGTGGGTGTGAGCTCCACCCAATAGTAGAGAACAGGACATAAAGTAAGGCATTCTGGGCTGATAAAAGGCCTATAGTCAAGGATGCTGAGCCTTTGTAGTTTAAATGTATTCTTGGAGACCAAAAGTAATTTTTAGGTCTGAGATATCTTTAAAACTTCGTATGTTGTTTGCGCCGATAATAACTAAGTCTCTTGAATTGCTGAGAGAGTGACAGGCTGTGTTATTTATAAGGCACTTGTGTGGTTTAAAGTGCTAGAGGTTAACTAGCTGTGTGTGTGTCATTCATTTCTGTCTGTGTGTGTGTTACTCTTAAGGTGCAACAGTAGACCAACCCGGTAACGAATCTGATGAGTACACTTACTCCTAGGTTAAGTAGCGGGAAATATCACAATAATACATAAGTAAATAAACAGAATAAAAAGGGGGAAGACAATCTGCTTCCTCAATTTAAATGCTTATTCTGAATTGTTATTAATTAGAACCTGATAGGTTTTAAAAAGGTTTTGCACAGACCCTCTAAGTGAGTATTTCATTTTTTCCAATTTCAAGTCTTTATATATAATACGCTACCATTGCTGTCCATTTGTCTGTCCAGAATTTTAAATCACCTGTAGCTCGCAAACCGTTTCAACTACTGACCTGAAATTTGGTACACAAATACTACATGACGTCTACTGTCCGCTTTCAGGGTGATGATTGACCTCTAAGGTTATTCCTATTTTTATTTTATTGTAGAATTAGGTGGATTGGCGATTCTAAATTGGCCCTAGTGTGTGCTTGGTGTGTGGGTGTGTTTGTGTGTGTCCTGCGGTGGGTTGGCACCCTGCCCAGGATTGGTTCCTGCCTTGTGCCCTGTGTTGGCTGGGATTGGCTCCAGCAGACCCCCGTGACCCTGTGTTCGGATTCAGCGGGTTGGAAAATGGATGGATGGATGGATGGATGGAATTAACTCTTGGCAGCGGCCAGCAGGGCAGCCGTGCAGCACATGCGTACAGAGCCATTCTCATCCCTACCACCTTCGCCGTCCCTTCCTCCACCTCTTCTTATCTTAAATCATTCTCGAGGCATATTAAAGACTTAAGTGTCAGCTTAAGTGAATAATTAAGGAAAATGTACTAAGTAATTGCAACACAAACACTGACTTAAACAGTTTTAATGTGAAAAGATGCCAAGGAAAGACGAGAAGAAGCTTTTCATATCTTAAATCATTCATGAGGCAGATAAGTGTCAACTTAAGTGAAAAATTAAGGAAAACGTACTAAGTAATTGCAACATAAACTCCGACTTAATCAGTTTTAACGTGAAAAGATGCAGACAGAAGAAGAGAAGAAGCAGGCCGCTAGGGTGGAGAAAAGAAGAGCTGCTCAGGAAGCAGCAAGCGCATCAACCTCTGAGCAAACGAATGGTAAACGTACAGAGAAAGAGGAGGAAGACTAGGAATGCTCAAGTCAAGTGTATTCACTGCACGTTATCGTGCAGTGTGCCATTATTGGTATATAATATCGGTTACCCACTGACTGAAAAGAGGTGAGTTAGGATTCTTCCCATTGAGTGAGACAAGTCTACATGCTAATAGTGTAGTAAAGACAATTCCACTTTGTTTGTCCTTCTCCACTTTAAGCCCCTCTGTGAGCCCACCAGACACAGCTGTTAATGGATTAGGAGAGATTGTGACTCCAAGGCTGTCTGATAGGCATTTAAAGATTTTGGTCCAGAATGATGTTAATTTGGCGCAGGCCCAACACATGTGGCCCAATGAGGCTGGACCTCGATTGCAACATTCGCAGGCTGGGTTTCGGCCCTGGAAACATTTTGGACAATTTTAAATGAGAGAGATGCGCTCGACAGATGATTTTAAGTTGAATCATTGTATGCTTTGCGCATATGGAGCTCAAGTGAATTCTATGAGTGGCTGTCTTCCACTCCTTTTCCAAAATGTTGAGTAAGAGATCCTTTTCCCATTGTACTCTGGGATCTTTCAAAGGGAGGGACTTTAAGATGTTTTTAAATATTACAGAGATGCTGTCCAAGTCCTCGAGACTGATCAATATATTGGAATAGAGGCTGGAGGGAGTTGAGGAAAATTAGGCAGATTTTACGTTTTTAATGTCTTATGTTTTTTTCAGGAACGTTTACAGCCTGCATGCCCTTCCCGACACCAGCCTCCTCTAGTCACCCTTAATGACACACAAGATGGTAACTTGATTCTAACCTCCGGGTTACAAGGAGAAAGTGACATGTGCAAATGTTTGGGCTCTCTATCATTCAGAACTTAGCAACAGCTGCTCTGGTACATATTATGGAGGGGGGCACAAACTTTTGCACATAAGTGAAATAATACAAGCATCACAGCTGGAATGTCATGTTTTATTCCAGGCGTGGTGTCTTCATGGGTTGAGCATACCACTGAGTGACATAAGAAATCCACATAAACGCAGGAAGAACACAGAAACTCGGGTGATGTGGGCAGGGAGATGGAAAATTTTGAATCAATTGCAATTTTGTATGTGTCTGGTGTAAGATGAACTGGAGGTGCCAGCTATGGGACATGATGCCACTTGCCTGTTCAGCTGTCTATCCCTTGAGCCACCAACTGAGCCACCCACTGTTTCCTGGCACCACCTCGGTTTAGCATTTGGTGTCGCAGTACATGAACCAGCACGGCCACATTAAGGCTCAGCACCACCTGCTCACAACACCTCGGTGTTTTGCAGATCAGCCTTCGTCACGTAGCCGGAGAGAGATGACCTTTTCTGACAATACTCCCAAGTGTATCATTATTTTTTATTTTGTTTTCTCACAACTTCCTGAGTTTGCAAAAAAATTGCCATTTAATTTCTGCTGGCCATCCCGCACAGCAAAAAAAAATATATATAATTTGGGGAGATTTCTTTGTTATGCAGCTATAGGCAGGAGCTGCGCTTTACTGATGATGGCCCCTTTGACAGAAAACGCACCACAAATAAAACAAAATGTTCCCTTTGGAGTCAAATGTGGTAACAAATGAGCGATATGAGCCTGTAATTAATAAAGTGGCTTGGCAGTTGCCCTCAGCAATACTTTTTTTTTTTGGGCGCCACTGTGGCAGGAAAATAACAATCACCTTAATTTGAATCCGAGCCACTGCTCTGCCAGGCTCTAAACATGCAGCATAAGGCAAGCGAGCCCCCTGCATATCCAACATTTAGAACCTCCTGGTTCCTCAGCCATGGCTGCATCTGCTATGCTAGACGTTCCAAAAATCTGAAATCATTAGGAAAAAAGACAATTCTGAATCAAACGTCGTGCCAGTGCTAGGCATTGTACATGTGAGGATTGTGTAAACGTCAAATTAAAAATGAATGGCACGGTAGTTAGAGGTGCTGACTCACAGCCCATCCCATTCTGAAAGACAGACAGATAGAGAGATATGAAAGGCACTATATAATAGATAGATAGATAGATAGATAGATAGATAGATAGATAGATAGATAGATAGATAGATAGATAGATAGATAGATAGATAGATAGATAGATAGATAGATAGATAGATAGATAGATCTGTATTAAAATAAATTTATGATATTTAATAGATATACTGACCAACTGAGGCAGAAATAAATTGGACTATATAACAGATACATCCATCCATCCATTTTCCAACCCGCTGAATCCGAACACAGGGTCACGGGGGTCTGCTGGAGCCAATCCCAGCCAACACAGGACAGAAGGCAGGGAACCAATCCTGGGCGGGGTGCCAACCCACCGCAGGACACACACAAACACACCCACACACCAAGCACACACTAGGGCCAATTTAGAACCGCCAATCCACCTAACCAATAGATGAACAGATATAAAGTGTTCTGTACATAAAATGTCTTCATACCCCTTCACTTTCTGCATACTTTATTGCATTGTTGATTTAAATTTGAAATGATACATTTGCCATTTTTGCACAGACAGACATGGTGCAGATTGATGGGCAAAAATGGCAATTTTTTTTCCATCCACCTTAATAAATGGATAAGTGTCTGTGTGTGATTCTGATTGCTATGTCTCTGCCATTCCAACAGATGGGCACATCACAAAATTAGCACTGCTTTTATGAATCCCATACCAAATGGCATATAATAGAGACACCTGCAATGCATTTGTCATTCCAACAGATGGTGCATCACAAACATTTCTAGTAAGAAAATGCATTGCATTTGTCACTGCAACAGACAGCGCATCACAAATATTAACACTGCTTTTATGAATCCCATGCCAAATGGCATACAATACATACATATGGACTGTATGGTGCACTGTAAACCTTAACGCTGAGATTTTAAAAAAATTTAGACTGGTATCACAGCAAGTGTGTGTCTGTCCAGTTGATATGCATTTGTCATTCCAACAAATGGTGCATCCCCAACATTAACACTGCATCTACAAATCCCATTACAAATGGCATATAACCAAGAAATATGCAGTGAGTGATGTTAATGCTGAAGTCTAAGCCGATTACTTAGATTTCACCCTGTCCTAGAGGAGTAGAACAGCTAGTTTAAAATTAAATCTACAACACAATAAAGTATGCAAACAGTGAAGGGGTCTGAATACCCTCTAAAACCTCTGTATGTGGTGTCATGCATGCGCATCTGAGGTTTGCTATCTGAGGGACACAAGGGGGCGTGGTCTCTGATGGTAACATCTCCCTTTTCGTCCCACAGCCCTAAGAAACCACCCACAGAGGGAAATTGACTCCGCCCCTCTGCGGTCTCTCATGGCACCTCTCACTCAGGAGAGAGCAGACTGAATACTGGAGCTGCTACCTGAAACTGAAGCACCTGAGAAAAGACTGAAAAAGCCTCTTGTTTAATTTTTAGTTATCCTGCTTTTTCGCTTTGCTTTATTGGATGCGTCACTGAGCACCTGTTTGTATTTTATGGGCTGTTTAGATATTAAAAGGGGAGACCCACTTGGGGCCCCAACACATCCTGCGTGACGAGTGCATGCCCTCAGTCAACAGTGAACACTCACTGAAGCATGCAAACCGACTGGGATGCTCAAAGTGACCGAGATGCTCAAACTTTCCACATAACCAGTGTAAGTGGTACATGACCACCCTTTTAATGACATCCCCCTTTAGCGCAATGCCACCATGTGATATCCACAGCTCGTCATCAGCTGTCTTGGCATAGCAGGCTGTAGCAGGACCTGTCCTTGTCATTCATTTCTCACCACAGGTGGCACAGTGGTAGCACTGCTGCTTTGCAGTAAGGAGATTGTGGGTTTGCTTTCTGGGTCCTCCCTCTGTGGAGAGCGCTATGAGTAGTGAGAAAAGCGCTATATAAATGTAAAGAATTATTATTATTTCAGGGTATTAATCACAGGCATCTTCTTTTCTACTTTTGGTACATCACAGTGAACTGTTCTCATTTTTTCTTTCTTGAAACTGTCGGGATTTAGAGTTGTGGATTTCATTGACGTGCTTTTCTGCGAGTATTGATTTGATGATCCGCTGTGGCAACCCCTAATGGGAACAGCCGAAAAGAAGAAGATTTGAAAGGGTCAGTTGTCACCATCTTCAGGAACTGGAGCTTCTCAGCATTCATAAAATATGCACTGAGGGCTTCCCAATGGAGCTTCAGGTCCTCTTTAATGGCTGAGTCATCGTTATGAACACAAACACCCCCAACACACACACACACACACACACACACATTTCAGTAAATGCTTATATGATGTGTGAACATTTCATTACACGTTTAATGATCAGCATAAAACAAAGGGCTGTAAAGGGGGGGCTGCGGGAAATGATAGCTCTGCTCGACTCCCTCCGTGTCCTCCGATGGATGTGTGTTGGCTTTGTCCGCTTGCCTGTAAAGCGTATCCAAAATGAGTGCAGGACTAAATGGAAGTGTCACACTGTGAAATTAAATGATGGCTGCTGAACAAGAGCTTAAAGAAAGAAAACTGGGCGTGAAATTGACAAATTGAGCAACGAGGAGGAGGTGGGGGAGGAAGATGACGACGACGATGAAGAGGAGGAGGAGGAGATCAAATTTTGATATCCTAGAAAAAACAAAATAAAGGGGTGGGGGGGGGGGGGGGTCGTAGTGTGGATCTGCTGAGGTCAGCGTGCCGGGAACGGCAAAACTTCCAGGCGGAAAACAGCGTGCTGGGGGCCTGGGAACTCGGAGACATTCATCAATGTCTGCCATGGGATTTTTTAGGGTTTGCCTGGGCTTTATAAGCTGCTTGTAAAGTGCCGAACGATTCAAGGAGATTTGAATGAGCCATCCCAAATGACGTCACTCATGTCCGTCATGGATGCTGGCAGCACATTCATGACATTAGTGACTAAGAATTTTGATATATATATTTTTTTAATGCGTTCGTAAGAATGACTTCTGAACACTTGGAACTCACCTCTGGTTCTTTTGTCTGGCGTCTCCTGACTTACCGCTATGACAAAAACCCTCACACGTGATGTACCGTTTGACTTGCCGTGATGTCTAGTTAAGCAAGAACGTTGTGCTATTTGGGGTTCCCTCGGCCCTCATCTTTATTAGGCCATTATTGGACTACATTTTGCTCAGGAAATGACACAGTTATGATAAAGAGTAAACCAATACACAAAAACGATGACGTTCTGCATCAAAAGACCCCAGTGGGTTCACATTTGCATATTACCTTTGTTTTTCTGGTTTAATATTTCGGTAACAAACATGACTGACAAAAATATCAGACTAAAAAAAGATTCATTTTGTTTGAAAATTGAGTGAACTAAATGCAGAAGCAGACAGCAAATCTTATACTCAAGTAAAGCCTGTGTCACATTAGACGACTTTTCCAGCTATTTTCACTCGTGGTCTTCAAATCCAGAATCTCAGCCAGGCAGAGGCAGCCGGTGGCACGCCCTCCCGTGAAGCCGAGCGCCTATGATGTCAGACCCAGCAACTGAGACCAACTACTCTGCGACTGCAACTTCTGATTTGTTCTCTTCATCTGTTTCCACTTCTGTGTGGGGGTCGATGTGCCTGATGAACCTTCTCCATGCAGCTCAGTCCTGCACCTCCTCGCCAGTCAGACCTTCTTTCTTTGACTTTATCCGTCCACCTCTGCTTTGGTCTCCCTCACTTTCTCTTCTGCTGGACTTCCAATCCCATCAGTCTATTTTGCCCACATCTTCATGGTCTCTCCTCATCATGTGTCCACACCACTTCATCCTCCTTTCTTGTACTTTCTTAGATTCGCTTCTCCCACTTTTGTTGTGCCCCTGATGGTCTCATTTCATATTCCGTCCTTTTCTGTAACTCTACACAATCATCTCAGGAGGAGTCGCCCTATCAGCAGATGCAGCCGACTTTCCGCACGTCCGGTTGTCTTCCTCCCCATGGCTACGTACAGACTCCATCTCCGGACCGAGACTCGGGTCCCCACTGGTCACGCTGGGGCTTCCCCCCCAAGCCTCCTGGTCACCCCACTCCTCAAAACAGCTCAGTGGGAGCGACCCATTCCGACTGCCCCCGAGCCTGTTCCCTTTCGCTCACTCACTCCGTTCCTTCACTAACCTCCATTTTGTCTTTTTACTTCTTCCTCCACCCCGCACTCACACTTCCCCTTTTAAAATGGGGACGTGGCACAGGTGTGGCAATTACCAGCTCCCGGCATCAATTATGGCCACAAGCGATTCTGCACCTGTACACTTAAGTGCTGGACTGCCCACATCGCGTGCGGGAACCGCTTTCACCACGCTACTACGTCCCCCTCCTTAATCCCCTCCCCCCGCAAAAGCGAATCCAAGCTGATTGCGGACATGCTATAAGTAAGCACCTGCTGTTGATGGGTGATACAAGGAACATTATACAGTAAGTGCAGGGCCACTAACCTGGCCATGACCCTGCCGTATTGCTGTGTCTGTGTATAGAGAGTGGCAGATCCCACTACAATAAATAACCGTGCTGTTCCTGTTTCAAGATGAATAAAGCTGGTGTTGCTAAAGTACTGAGACTCAGCCTCGTGTTTTGGGATGCAAGACAGGGACTCGCACGTTACAGCACACACACATGTGGTCACCATGCTAAAGTAAATTGTATACGCTCGTACAGATGTTGACTATACGAGTGAGGCACGCCGACTGAGACCAAGCATGGGAGATGATTTCCCACAATCCCGCGGCAAAAGAGAGAACAACCATTGGCTCAGTTGTGATGATATGACGCTCGGCTGACAAAGCGTATATGGACTACTCGTATTGCAGGACCTCGCTTGTTTATCAAGTTAAAATTTATTAAAAATTTTAGCTCATCTTGCAAAACACTCGCAGACCAAGTTACTCGCAATCCAAGGTTTTACTGTATAGATAGATAGATAGATAGATACTTTATTAATCCCAAGGGGAAATTCACAATATATACAGTATATATATATATATATATACACACACACACATATATATATATATATATATATATATATATATATATATATATATATATATATATATATATATATATATATATATATATATATATATATATATACAGTACTGTGCAAAAGTTTTAGGCAGGTGTGAAAAAATGCTGTAAACAAAGAATGCTTTCCAAAACGGAAGTGTTAATCATTTATTTTCATCAATCAACAAAATGCAGTGAATGAACAAAAGAGAAATCTAAATCAAATCAATATTTGGTGTGACCACCCTTTGCCTTCAAAACAGCATCAATTCTTCTAAGTACACTTGCACACAGTTTTTGAAGGAACTCGGCTGGTAGGTTGTTCCAATCATCTTGGAGAACTAAGCACAGATCTTCTGTGGATGTAGGCTTCCTCACATCCTTCTGTCTCTTCATGTAATCCCAGACACACTCGATGATGTTGAGATCAGGGCTCTGTGGGGGCCATACCATCACTTCCAGGACTTCTTGTTCTTCTTTACGCTGAAGATAGTTCTTAATGACTTTGGCTGTATGTTTGGGGTCGTTGTCCTGCTGCAGAATAAATTTGGGGCCAATCATACGCCTCCCTGATGGTACTGCATGATGGATAAGTATCTGCCTGTATTTCTCAGCATTGAGAACAACATTAATCCTGAACAAATCTCCAACTCCATTTGCAGAAATGCAGCCCCAAACATTCAAGGAACCTCCACCATGCTTCACTGTTGCCTGCAGACACTCATTATTGTACCGCTCTCCAGCCCTTCGACGAACAAACTGCCTTCTGCTACAGCCAAATATTTCAAATTTTGACTCATCAGTCCACAGCACCTGCTGCCATTTTTCTGCACCCCAGTTCCTATGTTTTCATGCATACTTGAGTCGCTTGGCCTTGTTTCCACGTCGGAGGTATGGCTTTTTGGCTGTAACTCTTCCATGAAGACCACTTCTGGCCAGACTTCTCCGAACAGTAGATGGGTGTACCTGGGTCCCACTGGTTTCTGCCAGTTCTGAGCTGATGGCACTGCTGGACATCTTCTGATTTCGAAGGGTAATAAGCTTGATGTGTCTTTCCTCTGCTGCACTAGGTGTCCTTGGCCGACCACTGCGTCTACGATCGTCAACGTTGCCCGTTTCTTTGTGCTTCTTCAAAAGAGCTTGAACAGCACATCTTGAAACCCCAGTCTGTTTTGAAATCTTTGTCTGGGAGAGACCTTGCTGATGCAGTAGAACTACCTTGTGTCTTGTTGCTGTGCTCAATCTTGCCATGACATGAAACTGTCTTCCACAACCTCACCTTGGTAGCAGAGTTTGGCTGTTCCTCGCCCAGTTTGAAGCTGTTTCTGTTTCAGTTAATGACTGTGTTTCAACCTCCGTGTGACATTGATGATCATTAGCACCTGTTTGGTAGAACTGGCTGATCAGAGACCTGACTAGAATCCTGCAAAATCCCTGACTTTGTGCAAGTGGACCTACAAGAATTGATGCTGGTTTGAAGGCAAAAGGTAGGAACACCAAATATTGACTTGATTTCAATTTTTCTTTTGTTCACTCACTTTGCATTTTGTAAATTGTTAACAATAAACAATCATTATTTATATTTCTGAAAGCATTCTTTGTTTACAGCATTTTTTCACACCTGCCTAAAACTTTTGCACAGTACTGTATATACTAAATATATATGAATAAAATCCAACGTCTGTCTGTCTGCTTTTCATGAGACACATACTTAATGGATTTAGATTGGGTCTTTTTCTATAATTTGCTTGAATATTCCAGTTGATTTTGCGACTTCTCTCATCACAGTTATAGCTCGGTAGTGGCACCGATTTATTTGCGTGCATCCAAGAGACACACAACAGGCCAAGGGGAGGGGAGGGGGCAGGGCTCTCCTCACTCATGTGCCAGCCTCTGGGCGTGTGTACCTTACCTCCGCTTAGCTAGCGAACGAGAGAACTACTTCACGGATTTATATCAGTTTTTTTTCTATAATTTGCTTGAACATTCCGGTTGATTTTGCGACTTCTCTCATCGCGCTATGTATCGTAGTTCGTTTGTGGTACCGATTTATTTGTGTGAATCTGAGAGAGAGGCTGCGGGCCGAGGGGAGGGGGTAGCGTGACCTCAGGAGTAGGGAGCCGGGCAGGGCCCTTCTCACTCGCACTTAGCTAGCGATACCTGTTTGTGTATTGATTTTTGATGTTTGTCCTGTTTCACTACCATGCGGGCAAAGCCGCGGGGGCCTGCTAGTTAACTATATGTAGAAATATTCTCAAGACATATTCATGTACATTAACGAAGTAAACATCTCGGGGGATCAATCGGGGGATCAGTCAGCCCACTCCAAAACTGGAATGAGCAGGCCGTCAGAAAAGGAGACCACCGTACAATTAGCAGCAGGTGTGTTTATCTTCTTGCTAGCATTGACTTAGTGATCAATCCAGAACGCTTTACTATAAGCCCTAAGCGTATTTGCCTATTTTAAAAAAAAAATGCAAATGAAGGGGCCGACTTTAAAACAAAAAACAAAAAAAAAGCTGTAAATTATGTGACTGTCATTTGTCAACGAGTGCGAGTGCAGGATGAAACGTCCCCAAAGCATTTGATGTGCAGCTCATTATGCCGCAACGCTGGCTGAACTTGATGTCCGCAGGAGTCCCGTGACACTTCTTTGTTAGTTTATGATGCAGTGTGTCGCGTTTCTCAAGCTGCAACAACCTGAAATGGTAAGAGCTCAGTGGTGATCTGTGTGCCGCTGAATGAGTCTTTCAGGTCTTATTTAAGAACTTGCTAGTTGTGGATGCAAGCCATTTTGTGTCTGTGTAGGGCCTTGTTTTCTACCCACCAAAGCTCTCCGTATCCCTATTAAAAAATAATTAAAAAGAACAAAATTAAAAAAGCCAAATTCTGAAGATAATACCAAAGGACATATGACACCCCTTTGTGTGCACACCGCAGACTTTAATGGAGCGCGAGCTCACTGGCCAACACTTTTACTTTCATAGACAGTGCCTAGCGGGTAAAAGTACTCACTCAGTATCAACAGAGTTTGACGAGTGGGAGGTGAGAGGTGGTCCCCTCCTTGATGCCCATTTAGTAGCACAAATGACGCCCGTTTGTGTGCATACCGCAGACTTTAATGAAGGGTCTGCCCCTTGGTGTACGGAGCATGCGCACTTTTACTTTCATAAACAGCGCCTAGGAGGTAAATATCCACTCAGTATTAAGAGTTTGAAAAGTAGGAGGCGAGGGGTGGTCCCCCTTGATGCCCCTTCAGTAGCACAAATGGTGCCTCTTTGTTTGCAAACCGCACACTTTAATGGAGCACGTGCTCATTGGCAAACACTTTTATTTTCATACATGGTGCCTAGTGGGTAACAGCACCCACTCAGTATCAACAGAGTTTGATGACAGAGGGTGAGGGTGGTCCCCATAGGTGTCTGGAGCTTGTATCCCTTCCCTGGCATAAATGAGGCCCCTTTAGTTACATACCACAGACTTTAATGGAGGGTGTGCCCCCTTGGTGTGCATGGCATGCACACTTTTACTTTCATAAATGGCAACCAGCAGGTAGCAGTGCCCACTCAGTATCATCAGAGTTTGACTACTGGGGTGGTCCCCATAGGTGTCTGGGGCTTGTATCTCTTCATTTGGCACAAATGACGCCCCTTTGTGCATATAACGCAGACTTTAACGGGGTGTATGCCCCCTTAGTGTGCACAACATGCACACTTTTACTTTCATAAACAGCAACCAGCAGGTAGCAGTGCCCACTCACTATCATCAGAGTTTAATGACCGAGGGTGGTGGTGGTCCCCATAGGTGTCTGGGGCTTGTATCCCTTTAGTGGCACAAATGATGCCCATTTAATGGAGTGTGTGCACACCTTTTACTTTCATAAATACTGGCCAGCTGGTAGCAGTGCCCACTCAGTATCATCAGTTTGATGACCGAGGGTGGTGGTGGTGGTCCCCATAGGTGTGGGGCTTGTATCCCTTTAGTGGCACAGATGATGCCCCTTTAATGGAGTGCGTGCACACTGTTACTTTCATAAATATCGGCCAGCTGGTAGCAGTGCCCACTCATCAGAGTTCAGCAATTTGTACCCCCCCCCCTTGGCATTCGGAGTGCATGCCCCGTAACTTTCATAAATGACACCACCCATGATGACGGACACCTAATGGACTGACTGGCTCTGCTTCTAAGAATGAGAGATTTCAATTTGTGATTTGAATACATTTTAAGTTTTAAAATGGTGCTCCTTAGCTACATTATAAATTGCAAGTGTGTGCACCCCCTTGGTGTGGACTAGTTATTTTTTTATTTTATTTTATAAAATATGCTTCCCTTTAGAACTCAGTTTCATGTGGCAAATTAATAAATACCATGATTGTCAAAAAATATGGGGACTTATCCTTGAACTGGAAACTCTAAACTGACCAAATGTCAATGCAGTGAGCCGATGCCCCTTCAAAGATTACACCCAGTGTGGCTGGCTGGCATAAGCTCTGATGTTGCACGACCCAATAATTAAAAACGTGAGTTCATAAACTGGTCAAATACGCTGCAATGGCTGGGTCGCGAAGATGCTGGAATCTCCAAATAAATATCGCAGATAATTGTCTCCGCTCACCCATCGCTGGAAATTGCCATTTGTCTCTCACATAAACTTCTAATTACCGCTTGGCCTGCTTTCCTATAAATGGACTGTGATCTGTCTTTTAAAAGGACATTTATTAGATCATAAAACATCAATTTTAATTGCTTAAGCCACAAAGTATCTGCCGTTAATGTATATAAAAAAAAAAATCATCCCGGCACCTGCCTTAATAGCGTCCCGTCTAATGTGACCTGCTTCCTGGAGATAAAGAATTGCCACTCCTTAGCAAACTGTGCACCACTGAGCTTTAATGTGAAGATAAACTAACTTCTCCATTCTTAAGGAAGAATAAAAATGGAACTACGGAGGATTCAAAAGCTTTGTGTTTTTGTGCTCTGGCCCACTGGTACAGCACGTCTCACTAGAAGTCACATGTCTGACAAATAATTAGGACGCTCTTCTATGCAATGGATTCGGAAAGTCACCAGACCCCTTTGCTTTCTGCACACTTCATTGCATTGAAAATTTCGTTTAAAATGGACGCACTTGCCCATTCATTCCCTTCAGTTAACGCTCCATAACCTGTAATGACAAAGTGAAAAAACGTTTAGCGAAAAGGTCTGCAAATTTATTGAGAAAAACCACAAACTGAAAGCTCTAACTCATAGAAGCAGGCGGGGATCCACTGTGAAAGTAACGAAGTCCTAACCTTCAGGGTCCCTCATCCCAGAAAGGCCCCATAAGTGATTTTAGTCCAAGTGTGTTTTTACCTTGTCATTATGGATAATAATAATCATTAATAATTAAATTAATCTTCTATATATGTCTGTCCGGCGCCGGAAGTGTGAGGCTGCAGCATGAAGCTCAAAGAGCCAGCAAGGGGGTCCCAAGTTACCGAGTTGGAAGAGGAAGAAGAAAGAAGTACGAGGCTACAGCATGAAGCTGAAAGAAAGGGACTCCATCGCCAAAGTGAAACTACCGAGGAAAGACAAACTCACTTAGCCGTTAATAGACGAGGGGGGCGAGCACATTGACAAAACAAAACCACCGAGAAGAGAAAAACTCGCTTAGCCACTGATAGACCAGGGGGGAAAGCACATCGGTGAAACAAAACCACAGAGAAGAGAGAAACTCACTTAGCCACTGACAAACCAGGGGGGTGAGCACATCGGTGAAACAAAACCACAGAGAAGAGAGAAACTCACTTAGCCACTGATAGACCAGGGGGGCGAGCACATCAACAAAACAAAACCACCGACTCTGCATTTCAATTTTTTTTTGATGATTTCAATAGTTTCTAGGAGCCCGGGTTTTTTACAGCACAGACTTACACAGCTAGTAAATTATAATAATGGATAATTATGGCTGCGGTGGGTTGGCACCCTGCCCAGGATTGGTTCCTGCCTTGTGCCCTGTGTTGGCTGGGATTGGCTCCAGTAGACCCCCGTGACCCTGTGTTCGGATTCAGCGGGTTGGAAAATGGATGGATGGATGGCTAATTATGGAGGGTAGATTGATGGACAAAAATGGCAAATGTATCGATTTAAAATAAAATGTACCGTACAACACAATAAAGTGTGCAGAAAGTAAAGGGATCAGAGTACTTTCTGAGTCCACTGTATGTAATTATACGCTCACTGGCCACATTATTAGGTATAACCGCTTGTTAACACATGTCTCTAATCAGCCAATCACAGGGCAGCAACTCAATGCATTTCGGTCTGCAGAAACTGTGAAGACGAACTGCTGAAGTTCAAACCGAGGATCAGAAAGGCGACTGAATGACTTTGAACGTGGCATGGTTGTTGGTCTGAGTATTTTGGAAACTGCTGATCTACTGGGATTTTCACACACACCACCATCTGTAGGGTTTACAGAGAATGGTCTGAAAAAGGGAAAATATCCAGTGGGTGAAAATGCCTTGATGATGCCACAGGTCAGAGGAGAATGGCCAGACTGGTTTGAGCTGATTGCTAATTTGAGTTACCATTACCTCTCTTTACAAGTGAGGTGTGCAGAAGAACATCTCTGAACACACAACACATCGAACCTTGAAGCAGGTGGGCTGCAGCAGGAGGGGACCACACTGGGTGCCAGTCCTGTTAGCTAAAAACAGGCAACTGAGGCTACAATTCACACGGCCTCAGCAAAACTGGACATTGCCTGGTCTGAGGCATCTTGATTTCTGCTGTGACATTCGGATGGTCAGGTCGACAACATGAAAGCACAGATCCATCCTGCTTTGTATCAACAGTTCAGGCTGCTGCTGTTGGTGGTGTGATGGTGTGGGGGATATTTTACTGGCACACTTTGGGCCCCTTAGTACCAGCTGATCCTAATTCATTTAAATGCCACAGCCTACCTGAGTGTTGCTGATGACCATGTCCATCCATTTATGACCACCATCTTCTGATGGCTCCTTCCAGCAGGATAACGTACCATGTCACAAAGCGGAGATCATCTCAGACTGGTTTCTTTTAACGTGACAAGGAGTTCACTTCACTCAAATGGCCTCCACAGTTAGCAGATCTAAATCCAGTAGATCACCTTTGGGATGTGCTGGAACGGGAGATTCGCATCCTGGATGTACAGCCGACCAATCTGCAGCAACAGCGTGATGCTATCATGTCAGTATGGACCAAATCCCTGAGGAATGTTTCCAGCACTTTGTTGAATCAACGCCATGAAGAATTACGGCAGTTCTGAAGGCCAAAGGGGGTCCAACGGGGTACTAGCGAGTACTTAAGTACCTAATAAAGTGGCCAGGGAAGGTAAATTGCTCCCTTGCAGTTTAGTTCCATTCCCAACCACACCCCACCTTTACCCCACACCCCTTTAACCGACTGCACAGATTATGGCACGCCGGTAAAGTTTTATCACAAGACTCGCACGCTTATATGGGTCAGATGCGCGTGTCTTTAATTGCTCGAGTATTCTCTTCCCGAGCTTATTTAATGAATTCCGGCCAAGCTTCCTTCATTAGTTTTAGGAATCTGATGTGCCCGCTGCTAATGATGTATTACAAGCCGGCACTTCCACCGACACAAACACCATTAATCATTAATATTCGGCAGTCCCAACTGGAACCTGGACACAATTAGACCGCTCGCCATTCGACTTTGAGGAGAGGGCCTTGTGGTTTGAGGGATGGGGGTTGGTGGGGGGGGGGGGTTAAGAGGGGGTTGCATTATATTCGTTCTCGCCTCTCAATGTTAGATTTAATATCCGTTGAGAGTGGCCTCTCAGGACCCCGAGGCTCCTTTACACCTGACCTGCTCTCCGTTTCCATTTGCGCCCAAGAGAATTAGCACTGAGGCTGCCGAGCAAAGAAAAATGAGATGCTAAGTGTATGGGCTTCAAAGTTAGCGCTTGACAACTCCCTGCCAGGAACACAGCTGAGAAATGACAAAGTTGCCACCTGTGTGGCACTGATTAAAAGAGACTGGCTCCTTAATTATCAAACCCCTCCGGCTGTCAGCCGCTTTATAAGTGTGGCCAGTAAAATGAAATTCTCAGCTCCAATAGTTGGGTCTGGGGGCCCAGGGAGGTGGTTGATGGGGGCCGTTAGATGGATTTTTTTTTTCTTTTGAAAACTGTTTGCACAGACCAGGCTGAAGCAAAAACATTTGAGTTGTGCACCCATGTCAATCGTCCTCGGGCAGCAGCAACATGTAGCATCAAGGTGACTGCGAAGACAGGGGACGATGCTTTGACCTGAACCCTGTTCGGAAAGCGTTCCCTAATTTCTGCATTTGTCATTACCATCGGCGAAAAAGGAGTTCGGGGACACCCCTGTTGCTTTGTGTTTCAGCCAGCATCTAAGGGGGTTCAAATG
The DNA here is from genome assembly GCF_900747795.2 of Erpetoichthys calabaricus. Taxonomy (NCBI): domain Eukaryota; kingdom Metazoa; phylum Chordata; class Cladistia; order Polypteriformes; family Polypteridae; genus Erpetoichthys; species Erpetoichthys calabaricus. The sequence goes on from NC_041408.2 coordinate 88,801,767, forward strand.
TCTCATTTTCTACGCTTTTTTTGTACATTAACAGTGTGGATTATTTAGTATTTATGTGTCGCTGTATCTTCTGTTATGTTCTTTGGGTTTTGTGAGTGCCTCCCACAATAGGCGGGGCCACCTGCCAATCACCCTGAGGGACTGCCCTCAGTCCTATAAAGGCTGAGGAAAACCCACAGTCCCCTGCGGTTCATTTAATGCGCTGGTGGAGTTGGTGAGTTTTTCTAGTGATTATCATTGTGATTTTATGAGAAGAAGAAAAAGAGGAGGAGGAGGAAGAAAGAAGAAAAGGTGGAGGAATGAAGAAGAAGAGGAGGAGGAAGAAGAAAAGGAGAAGGAAGAAAGAAGAGGAGGAGGAAGGAGAAGGAATGAAGAAGAAGAAGAGGAGGAGCAAGAAAGCAAAAGAAGAGGAGGAGATATGAAGAAGAAGAAGATGAAGAGGAGGATGAGGAAGACGACGAGGAAGCGGAAGAAGAAAAGGAGTATGATGAAGAAGAAGATGATGAAGAAGAGGAGGAGGCAGAAGAAGAAGAAAAAGAGCAAGAAGACGAGGAAGAGGAGGAGGAGGAATGGTGATCTCAATGACAAGGATGCTAATGAGACACTTGAAGGTACCAACAACTGAACAGGCCAGTTTGGTAGCCATTCCATCACCTCAATGCTGTTTTGAGACACCACCACTCCACACCAATCCCACCCTGAGCCCCACTCATCCCCTGAAGATAGGGATCCATTTGGTGGGAATACACATCAATTGCACCAAATGTTTTCATGATTTTGTTTAAAAAGAAAAACCTAAAAAGTCATTTATCTTTTTGGCATATTGTTTTAATGACAACAGTTTAGAGCAAAAAATGTCTTAATAACCCATTTATATGTGCAGAAGGATTTTCAATTAAAACCCAGGCCATAATTATGATACCAAGATTAGCCTGCTAGAATGCTCACTGTTAATACAAGTGTCTTCCAGGCAGACTCTGCCATTCTAATCTAAATCATATTTCATGTGGCACAGCTAATTCCTCTGTAAGTATACTTAAGATGGCATTACACACAGAGAAGGCAGCCCATTGATTTGCACTGCAGCTGACGTCCCTCCTAACTAAAAAAAACTTTGCTGTGTATGCAAGACAGAGTGGCAGCTGTAAATCTACTGACAGCTTCACCTTTAACTTAAAATGAATGGGAACTTGCATACACAGGTAAATATGAAGGGCACTATAAACGAGAGTCATTCGATGGGGAAACAGCACAGCAGCCCTGTGAGCATGACAAATGGCACTGCAGGGGGACAGGAAAGGCAGAGGACAATTGGAAAATTCTACTGTTCACCATCTATGTTTTAAATCAATGATCAAGGAAGCAAAAGCCAATCCAGGCAGTAATTGGTGGGGGGGAGCAAGGCAGGAACCAACTGTGGGGTGGTCTGCATGGTCAGATACAACATTCTGAAGTCAACTTAATCTGAGCTCTGGCACAATTCAGGGACCAGCCATTGGTGAGATAGATAGATAGATAGATAGATAGATAGATAGATAGATAGATAGATAGATAGATAGATAGATAGATAGATAGATAGATAGATAGATAGATAGATAGATAGATAGATAGATAGATAGATATGCATTAAAACAAATTTATGATATTTAATAGATATACAGACCAACTGAGGCAGAAATAAATTGGACTATATAACAGATACAATGATTCATATAATAGATGAACAGATATATAGTGTTCCGTACATAAAAAGTCTTCATACCCCTTCACTTTCTGCATACTTTATTGCATTGTTTGATTTAATTTGAAATGATAAAATTTGCCATTTTTGCACAGACAGACATGGTGCAGATTGATGGGCAAAAATGGCAATTTTTTTTCCATCCACTTTAATAAATGGATGAGTGTCTGTGTATGATTCTGATTGCTATGTCTCTGCCATTCCAACAGATGGGCACATCACAAAATTAGCACTGCTTTTATGAATCCCATACCAAATGGCATATAACAGAGACACCTGCAATGCATTTGTCATTCCAACAGCTGGTGCATCACAAACATTTGTAGTAAGAAAATGCATTGCATTTGTCATTGCAACAGATAGCGCATCACAAATATTAACACTGCTTTTATGAATCCCATACCTTACACATTTGCAATTTTTGCACATTTTTGCATTTTTACATTAAAAAGAATCTGTACATTTGTATAGTGATTTATGTTGTAAGGAGAAGTTGTGATGCAGCTGGCACACTCCCTTGAACCCTGGACATTGATAATCATAGACCGAGGATGGATTGGGCAATAAGGACACATAACAGTAAGAGTTGGTGCAAATGTGCAATAATGTGCCATTTATTCAAATAAAGTGCAAACAGTGCAGTTAGAACTAGAACACTCAAGATGAAAGCAGGCCATTCAGCCCAACAAAGCTCACCAGTTCTATCCACTTATTTCTTCCAAAAAAACATCAAGTCGAGTTTGGACGGCCCTTAAAGTCCACCTGTCTGCCACACTACTTGGTCACTTATTACAAGTGTCTATGGTTCTCTATGTAAAGAAAAAAACTTCTTAATGTTTGTGTGACATTTCCCCTTCACAAGTTTCCAACTGTGTCCCTGTGTTCTTGATGAACTCATTTTAAAGTCACCATCTTGAGCCACTGGACTAATTCCCTTCATGATTTTAAACATTTCAGTCAGGTCTCCTCTTAATCTTCTTTTACTTAAACTGTAAAGGCTCAGCTCTTTTAATCTTCCCTCATCACTCATCCCCTGTAGCCCTGGACTCAGCCTAGTTGCTCTTCTCTGGACCTTTTCTTGTGCTGCTATGTCCTTTTTGTAATCAAGAGACCCAAACTGCACACAGGACTCCAGATGAGTCCTCACCAGTGTGTTATAAAGCTTGAGCAGAACCTCCTGTGACTTGAACTCCACACATCAAGGCGCTATATAACCTGACATTCTGTTAGCCTTCTTATCAATGTCAATGTCAATTTATTTCTATAGTACATTTAAAACAACATAGGAATGCTGTGGTCAAAGTGCTTTACAATAAAAGAAGAAAAAACATACAATTAATATAAATAACATGAATAGAAATAAAAGAAATGAACATAAATAAAATAATAAATAGAAGTAAGGTTACATAATCACAATGAGGAAACCATCAGTCTTACTGAAGGTCACGGAAAGCAAGTGAATAGAAATGAGTCTTTAATCTCGTTTTGAATTGTCGACGACTCCTTTATGTGATGAGGTAACGAGTTCCACAGGCGAGGCTGCCAAAGTCCTGTGCGTCCCCCTTAGTTGTACACTTGGCACGAAGGACAACAAGAGACAACTGACCAGAAGGTCTAAGCACCCTAGATGGCTGGTGTAAAGCACACAATTCATATAAACAGGCAGGAGTAAGCCCATGTAAAGATTTAAAGACTAGTAACAAGATTTTAAAATCAATTTGAAAACTGACAGGCAGCCAGTGTAAAGAAGCTAATATTGGAGAAACAGAATCAGACTTTCTTGCCCCAACCAGAAAGCGAGTGGCAGCATTCTGGACAGACCGTAACCTGCGTATCAGTAATTTGCTAATCCCAGAATACAGCGAGTTGCAGTAATCAAGGCGAGAAAAGATAAAAGCATGAGCAGCTTTCTCAAGATCCCTAGAAGATCAAAAAAGGCCTGATCTTACTTAAAAGACAAAGCTGAAAGAAGCAACTCTTGACTGCAGAATTAATCTGTTTCTGAAAAGAGAGGTTACTGTCAAAGATAACACCAAGATTGTGGACTTGAGGTTTGCAAAAGACAGAGAAAGAGCCGAGAAGTCCAAGAACAATTTGGGCTTTAGCTGATGGACCCGCTATAAGCACCTCCGTTTTATTTTGATTCAGATCAAGAAACTGATTAGCCATCCAGGATCTCAGTTCAAAAAGACAGTTGTTCAGTTGATTCATTGCAGAGTTGCAGACAGGAAAATAAACCTGAGTATCATCAGCATAGCAGTGAAAAGAAATGTTACATTTCCTAAAAATCGCTCCAATAGGATGAAGGTATATAGAGAATAAAATAGGACCCAAAATGGATCCCTGAGGAACACCACATTTAAGAGGAGCAGTAGACGAAAAAGAGGAATTTAAAGTCACTGAAAAGTGTCTACCAGTTAGATATGACCTGAACCAGTTAAGAGCAGCCCCTTTAAACCCAACAAGATGTTCTTAATGGCTTCTCAACACTGTCGGGAAGTCGATAGCTTAGAGTCCAATAAGGCTCCTAGATCCTTCTCATAAGGTGTACTTTTGATTTTCCGACCACCCATTGTGTATTCAAACCTCACATTTTCACTTAAATAAATAAACCAAAAAAAAAATAAAATACAGTTCCCACCATGGAGGTTAAAAGTCACAATAAACAAATGATCCATAAATAGGTTAAATTCAAAGGTTATAAACACAGTCAGGACCCACACATTAAAAGAATCACAAGAGTCCCACCGATGTCTCCCCCTGCTCATAATAATAATACATTTTATTTATATAGCACCTTTCCCATGCTCAAGGTGCTTAACCTTCTTAACCACCTTGTGTCCCAGCCACCATCAACTGGTGTTCAGCAAGAACCCCCCTAGCCTGGCCCACAATGCCCGGAGAAGGCTCCGCCCCTTCCACCCAGAATTCCATATAAACAGTTGGTCCCCAGGAAGGAGGCATTCATTTTTGGATCTGGGCCTCAACAGTGACACCTGTGAGCTGATTGACACCACTTTAATCTGAGTGCCAAGGGCACTATCCCTTCGATTTTTTGTTTTGGTTGGCATCTTTGGTCTGTTTCCGCCCTGTCACAAACCAAGACACCAGATACGACAATATATTATTTATGGCCATTTGGACCCTCATATGCTATGCTTTATTCATGGGTCTACCAGGCTGAAGACATGATTAGCACAGGAGCACAAGAGGTGAAACATCAGACTTATTATACTCGGACCTCAAAGGCGCACAAAGAGTGTTTTAAAACCCTTTCCCTGCTTTTGTAATTCTAGGCAGTATCCAAGCACATTTCAATTTGTAAATAAATAAATAGAAAACTTCAGAAAATGAATATAAGAGGATTTGTAACTGGGCTGTAAGCCGTAAGACTCGAGGCAAAATTAGATGTAATGTTATCACAGACACAATGCAGAAGAAATGGAGGATGAAAGGATAAAGAGAACAGAGTGAGGATGCAGGGAAACGAGCCTGCAAGATTAAATTGGTTTCGGACGCCATTTCAAAGGGTGCTCCCTCGTTATCTGTAGGACCCGAAGTTCATTGCGGCTGCCTGTTAGAAAATGAAAGGATGGATGGATAGGACAAGACTAACACTTTTCCGGGTATAGGTCACCTGGGCAGCAGTCTGAGCAAAGATTCCCAGATCTTGCTTTCCCCGCCAACTCCTCCAAGGAATATACCAAAGTGTTCCCAGGCCAGCTGCGAGATATAAACTCTCCAAAGTGACCCGGGTCTACCCTGAGGCCTTCTTTTAAAAAACTTTTTTAAAAAACTGCTAAAAACTCATTATGTTAACATGGCTTTCTCATTGCTTCATTTTAGTGTAACACTGTGTTTATATGTTTAATATGTCACTGTGCTCTGTACAAATAATTCATATCTGTTTTGCTTTTCTTTCTACATGCACAGCTGACTGCGGTGGGTTGGCACCCTGCCCGGGATTGGTTCCTGCCTTGTGCCCTGTGTTGCCTGGGATTGGCTCCAGCAGACCCCGTGACCCTGTGTTCGGATTCAGCGGGTTGGAAAATGGATGGATGGATGGATGGATGCACAGCTTAGCCAGATTTAGTACAAAGGGGCTCAGCATTTAGAACTGTTTGTCTATCTTATCCTATGCTTGGCCTAAGACAAATGGGCAACGTGCACTATTTCTGTGTGTCACAGTCAGCATGGCATTGGAGATCTCTTTGCCTTATTTGGAACGGCATGATGTACCTGTAAGGGCCTGCACATGGAGAAAGAGTATAAAGCCTTGGAACATCGCCCGGCACACCTTTGAAGCCGACGGACAGATGGAAGATAATGTCATCCGATCCTGAAAATCCTTCCAGCGTAGTGACGACAATGGCAGACTCTACACATGGGTTTGTCATGGCTTCCTCGTCTGTTATGCCATGTAAACCGTCATTAAAGAAAGCTAAGTTATTTTCTCTTATGTGATTTCTTACCGCCGTATCACTAAGGGAGGGATATCGCCTCTTTATAATATATCTATTTAGGTCCGGGTCTCTTAAGACGCCGCAATTACAAAAGAACTTCTTCCAACCAGGGAGCTAGCGCCCCCTGCTGGATAGACCCTGATATTCTGTGTATGCTTTAATTATCAATCTTATCATGACTCCACAATCTGTACTAACCCCTACTTTTCCTGCTGTTCTTTTTCCGTTTTTCTGTGGTGGTGATCTGCGCCCCCACCACCTGATCAGTGCAGTCCCTACATTGATGGGCTGAAGGCCAGAGGTCCTCATGACCATCATCATCTTACTCTTCCACGTGAAGCCTGAAAACCCTGAGGACTGATTGAGATCCTTGATGTTAGGGGGGCTGGGTGGTCTCATGGCCTCAGAACCCCTGCAGATTTTTTTTTTTTTCTCTTCGGCCCTCTGGAGTTTTTTGTTTGTTTTATCTGTCCTCCCTGGCCGTTGTGCATTAGCAGACATTTCTGAAATCGTTGATTTTCTCTTTTCTAAGAGTTCTGCGCAAATGTTTTGTGGACCTGAGTAAATCAGCATTCCTGAGACCTTCATCTTTCTTTATTTTCAGATATTGCATGATGGTCTCAGTTTGCTGGTCATGATTTAGTTCATTTTATATTCCATTCTTGTTTGGCTGCTAATTAGGGAAAAAGAAACAATTAAGGGGTCTGAGTCTTCAAGAGCAAGTCAATTAAAATGAATTCAAAAGAAGTGAATTGGCAGCAAAAACAGGTCACTGATTAAGAAAAGGGTTAGAATGAAAACCTGCAGCAGCCACTGCGGCCCTCCAGGACCGGAGTTTGAGAACCCCACTCTAGACTGGTGTTCCATCCAGGGTTGGCATCTTCCAGGGTCCCAGTGCTTCCAGGGTAGACCCCTTGCTCTGTTGATGTCCTGTAAACCCAAGCTGGATCTGCTTAGCTAGGGAAAATAAATGGATAAACTGGATGAGTAAGTTTCACTCAAGCCAGTCTTGTCAAGTTCAGTGGATTGTGAATAATGGTTCTTGGGAGGCTTAATTTGAACCCTGCTTCCCAGCACTTGGAGAAACCTTTATGTTAAGTTAGACCGTTCCTTTGGTAATTGTGGTGGGGGGAACCTTTTACACACAAACAAAGCTGATTTTTTTAATAGCGCCTTTCCATACTGAACTCTGCCCGAAGGTGCTTTACTGGTATGGTCCCACTGTAGAGAAAGCCAGTGAAATGGCCACTAGGGGGCAATAATCTATCCATTTATGGTAGGCTCGGAATGTTCAAATCTTTTCACTTTCTGCACACTTTATTTTATTGTTAATTTAAAATTGTCATTATGTGCAAGAAATGGCAAATTTCCCAAAGTAAAAACATGTTTGAAGAAAGTTTTAAAAATATATTAAAAATTAAAAACCGAAATCTCTCATTCCTAGAAATATTCAGAACTTTGTAACCCTAAATACTAACCCCAACCCTACCCTAACCTTAACACCTTGGCAGAAATTCCAGCTTCAGGTCTTCTTGCAGAAGTCTCTACAAGCTTTGCACGTCTGGATTTGGGCAGTTAATCCCATTCTTCCTGGTCTTCTCAAGCCGTCCCCCGCGGCTCCACCTGCGTAGTAGTTGAACAAGTCAGTGAGGAGGTCCCTGCCCGGCTCCCCACTCCTGATGACACGCTTCCCCCTTCTCTCGGCCCGCGGCCCCTGTCTCAGATTAGCAAGAATATATCGCTTCTGCAAGCGAATCTAAGCTCAATGAGAGAAGTCGGAAAATCAACCAGAATGTTCAAACAAATTATAGAAAAAAAAATCTAAATCCGTTAAGCAGTTCTCTTGTTTGTTAGCTAAGCAGACGTAAGGAACGCCCCAAGGCTGGCATGTGAGTTAGGAGGGCCCTGCCCCCCTCCCTTCCCTTGGCCTGAGCCATGTCTCTCGGATTTTCGCAAATAAATCAGTACCACAAGTGAATTATGATACATAGTGCAATGAGAGAAGTCGCAAAATCAACTGGAATGTTCAAGCAAATTCTGGAAAAAAAACCTGATCTAAATCTGTTAAGTAGTTCTCTCATGATAAGCGGACAGGCATACAGATAGACAGACGTTGGATTTTTATAATATATATATATGCACATACACACAGAGAGAGAGAGAGAGAGAGAGAGAGAGAGAGAGAGAGATGAGAAGTGTCTGTAAACTACCATTTTCATGTCTTATCACTCTGTGGGGTCTATGGGTTTTAAGTCAGGGATATTGCTGGGTCTCTCAAGGACACTTATTGGCTTGTCCCACAGCCACTCCAGCATTCTCTTGGCCATTGACGTACTGGATGGTGAACTGTTGTCCCATTCTGAGGTGGCGTGCAATCTGGAGCAGATTTTCTTCTAGAACCTCTCTGTGAAGGCACATGTACTGAAAGAAGAAAAAAGATCAATGTGCGTTGTTCCTGCAGCACTGAATGAGCTCACCCGCTCTAACATCACCCCCCCCCCATCTGATTCTCTAAGTAACAACAACGCACGTTGATCTTTTTTCTTCTTTCAGTACATGAGCCTTCCCTGTTTATTTATATATCTCTGCCTGTCTGTCTCCCTATTACGCAGTGCTCGTCTGTCTGTGTGTTATGGATCTTAAAAATAACAGTTATAAGGACAGTTGTTCCTGTTAATTGCAGTCTCAATTGTTAAAAAAATATTTTAAAAGGAGCATCCCACATGAAAATATAACTATCTCATTAACTGACAGTGCATACCAATTTATAAATTTTATGTCCATTTGAGGTTAAAAAGAAAAAAAAAAAAAAGCAACATTTTATCCCTAGCGGGGAATCGAACTCAGGTCTGAGAGGCGGCAGAGGTGTTGTGCTCTAAGAGGCAAATCGTAACGCGCTACGCCACAGAAGCTGTTGTATTGTCCTTGAAGCTTTTGTGAAAGTGTTTATTTGATCTTTGGAACTCGGGCTTTACACATTCTATAGTTTATGCCTACTACATTTTGTAACATTTATTACTAAAATATGACAAAGTTTCTGTTTTAACAATGTGTTTACACAGATTACTTTAGAATAATGATCTCTTATTTCCACTGTAAAACTCCACTTCACTCCCACATAATCAATCAAGGCGTGAGCTGGGAAAACTTCGCTCACGTTCTAAGTCGGTGGGGGGATGGAATAGCCGGCTGCTGGCAGCTTGTCTTTTATCAGCACATTTAAAGGACAAAGGATGCTGGCGGAGAGGTGTGAACGGATTTAAGAAGCGATTTAAGGTGGGCCGGATATACAAGTTTTTTCGTAGGCTCTGGTAATTCTAGTGTTAATGGGATTGATTCCAACTCCCTGGTACAGAGTTTAGGGAGGCATTCGCTTTTCATGTTGTGTCTGCATTTTTTTTCTTCATCTAAGAGATGCAAGGGTCAGGTTGATAATGTCTCCAAACCATTCCAGTACGACTGAACAAGCCCTATAAAGTGTTGTTTTTAGTAGGGCATGGAAAGACTCCAGCTCTTTAGGAAATAGTTTAGGTAGGCATTCACTTCCCCTCTGACATCTGCATGTTCTCCTGTATTTATTATTTCAAATCCCAGAAATGTGCGGGTTAGGTTGACTGTCGTTTCTAAATCCTCCCGATATGGAAGAGAATGCCTTATGAAGGGTTGGTTTCAATATTATTGGGATTGATTCCAACTCCCTAGTAGAGAGTTTGATATGGTGTCTGTGTTTTTTCTTTTTTTTTTTCTTCATCTAAGAGATGCGAGGGTTAGGTTGACGATGCCTCTAAACCATTCCAGTAATGACTGAACAGGCCTTATGAAGTGTTGGTTTTAGTAGGGCTTGGGAAGACTCCAAGTCCTTAGGAAATAGTTTAGATAGGCATTCACTTCCCCTGTGACATCTGCATGTTCTCCTGGATTTATTATTTCAAATCCCACAAATGTCTGGGTTAGGTTGACTGTTTCTAAATCCTCCTGATATGGCAGAGTGTGCCTTATGAAGGGTTGGTTTCAGTGTTACTGGGATTGACTCCAGCTCCCTGGTACAGAGTTTAGGAACGCATTCGCTTTTCATGTTGTGTCTGCATTTTTTTTTCTTCATCTAAGAGATGCAAGGGATTAGGTTGACGATGTCTGAAGATGCCTTATGTAGTGTTGGTTTTAGCAGGGCTTGGAAAGACTCCAGCTCTCTAGTAGCTAGTTTATTGCCGAGTGTGCCTTATGAAAAGCTAGTTTCAGTGTTACTGGGATTGACTCCAACTTTGTAGTAGATAGTTTCAAGTGGTGTCTGTGTTTTTTCTTTTATTTTTTCCTTCCTCTAAGAGATCCGTGGATTAGGTTGACGATGTCTCTAAACCATTCCAGTAATGACTGAACGTGCCTTATGAAGTGTTGGTTTTAGTAAGGCTTGGAAAGACTCCAGCTCCCTAGTAGATAGTTAAAGGAGGTATTCACGTTCCATGGGGTGTCTACATGTTCTCCTCGTGTGTTTATTTTCCATCCAAGAGATAAGTGGGTTCTGTTGAATGCATCTCTAAATCCTTCCAATATGATCAAGTGTGTTCTGTCCCCACTTAGCACTGGCTTGTGCCGAAAGGGGAAAGCAAATTTGGATGGAATTCTTTCAAATAAATGAAACAAATATTTTACATTTCACAGTCATAAATATCCACTTGCTAATTAAGGATTCCCCTGAGGGAGGCCAGATTGAGAGCCGTAATTAATTTTCCCACGGACATTCATAAGAGAAGACTATATCAAGCCTTTTCATGGAAGGAAAGAAAAACAGAAAATGTCGAAGGCTCAAACTGCAAGTGTCTGTACCCTGCTAGAATGCATAATACTCTTAATTAAGAAATCTTATCAGTTAATGGCCCTGCCGCTGTGGGCTTTTATTATTGATAGCTGATGGTCCCCAGGCAGTTGCTGGTGGAACGCTTGAGCCAGGGTTCAGTGGTGGAGAGAAGCAGTTTGGTTCAGGGGACTTCATTAGCGGCTGCCAAAAAAGTGAACTAATTAAACAATTGTCGGCCTTATCGCTCTGCTAAGTTAAATATGGCCATGTGAATCTTTTCCAAAAAGCATGCTGTACGCGATAAGCAATGCAGAATAATCAAGGGAGTTTCTTATTCGCTGTCTTTATCGCGCCTACGATTGGTGCCCTGGGTAAAGATGTCCTAAAGATAACTGGGTAATGCTCAGGGGATGTCTATTCCTCTGCCTTCAGCTCTGATTGTGATCATCTTCATATCCGCACTCGTACAAAGGACTTCCAAAGTTTAATTTGTCTCATCCAAGCATTTGCCTCTTACATGATTAAAATGTTCAAATTTGATGAATTATCATTTTAAATTGGGTCATCCATGCTAATGAAGCAACACAGCAAATGAAGGTTCAAAATGAGTGATGTTTCTTGGAGCCTCCTACTGGCAAAAGACTGTAAAGCTCAAGGTTCACAGATCTTGATGAAAACATATTCACAAAAAGGCTGGCAAATGTATGCAAGATCAAAAAGTGAAACCTCTACCTCATATAAGCATTCAGACCCATAATCCAGTGCTTTGTAGAAGCCCCTTTGACAGCAATTCCAGCTTTGTGTCTTCTTGGATATGTCTCTACAAGGTCTGCACACCTGGGTTTGGGGAGTTTATCCCATTCTTCCTGGTAGATCTTCTCAAGCTCCTTTAAAATGGATGGGAAGCGTCAGTAAACTGCCATCCTCAGGTCTCTCCACACATGTTCTAATGGGTTTAAGTCTGGACTTGGGTTGAGCCATTCTAGGACACTCACAGACTTGTCTCAAAGCCACTCCAGTATTGTCTTGTCAGGTCAGGTCAGGTTGGGGGAGCATGCACTGGTACAGCATCTTGCCACCACACTACGAAACAGCTCAGTTACTGGTTGGCAACCCCCCAGGCGGACACACGGTCCAGTCCCACCCTCTGGAAATGACGCTCTATCTGCAGCAGCCAGATGTTACGTGGGCGACCCCTCAGCCTCCACTCAGGTCCTCAACAATGAGGGTCCTGCGAGCCAGATCACTCTCAGGGAATTGTACCACATGGTAGTGCTGTAACTGACGCTCCCTCACAATGCAGGTCAAGTGCCTCATTTGGGACCCCGTGAGCAACACAAAGTCAAACCAGCGGGACCCAAGGATTCTCTGAAGAGACACACATGAAGGAGTACAGTCTTCATCTCAGGTCACTGGATAGCGTCTATGTCTCAAAAAACAGGGAGCCCCGGGCCTCTAAAGACTTGGACCTTTGTCCTTTTGCAGAGACATCAGGAGCGCGACAGACCCATTTCCAGCGACCTTATGACCCCCCCCCCCCTGCTCTCCCAATCCATCTACTGACTTCATAAGAAGAGTCACCAGAGGCATGAATGTCACTGCCGAGGTCAATAAACCTCTCCACGAGATCGACACTCTCTCCGCAGACAGACACAGTGCTGTGCCCAAGAGGTCATTAAAGGCCTGGCTCTTGGTTTTTATCAGGACCCTCACAAGTCCAGACACTCCGACTCCTCACTCAGTCTCTCAAGAGCCCGATCAGAGCCTCCATTGACTCCACGAAGATCAAAGTCAAGATCAGTGAATCTCTCTTCATCAATAGACACCCCACAGCCGCTGGACCCCCCCAACACCCACTTCATGCAAGCATTGAACAGAGTAGGAGCAGAACACACTCCGATGGACCCCAGAATCAACTGTGAAAAAACACAGAGGTTCTGCCTCCACTCAGCACAGCACTCACAATACCAGTGTACAGGCCGGCCATGACATCCAGCAACCTTGAGGGGATCCCGCGAAGTCTCAGGAAGTCTTGGCTCGATACTTTTAGTGATTGTCGTGCTGAAAGGTGAACCATCGGCACCATCTACAGGCTGCATGTGTTCTGGATCAGATCTTCTTCATGGCCCACTCTGTACTTGACTGCATTTATTCTTCCCTCAGCTGTGACCAGTCCTACCCCTGCACCCCCATAGCACGATGCTGCCACCAACATGCTTCACTGTAGTGATGCGCAGTGCCTGGTATTCTAATATAATACTTGGAAGTTCTGACCAGAGACTTTAATTTGTCTCGGCAGACCAGAGAATCATTTTCTTTATGCTCTCAGTGTCCTTTAAACTGTCACAGGCCTTTGACTAAAGGGTGGTTTCTGCATGGCCACTCGACCATAAACACACTGACTGATGGAGTGCTGCCGAGATACTCATCCTTCCCACATGTGGTCCTATCTGATTCAGCAACCACCATGCTTCACATTAGGGATGGTATTAGGCAGGTGGTGGGCAGTGTCTGGTCCTCACCATGCACATAGTACTTGGTGTTCTGCAGCAGTTCCATTTCAGAATTCCATTTTTTTCTAATCACATCAGGGACCCTTGTTTTACACACTCTCAGAGTCCATATGCCATTCCTTGTACTCAAAAGTGGCTTCTATCTGGACACTCTACCATAAATGCCACATGGATGGAGTGCTGATGAGCCTGGTTCTCCCATCTTAGTTGAGCAATCCTGAAGCTCCATTCAAGTGTCCATTGGACTCTTTGCCACCTCCCTGACCACTGCCCCACTTTCCCTTTTGCTTAGTTTGGCCAGATGACCAACTCTAGGAATCGTCTTGGTGGTTCCAAATTTCTTCCATTTCACAATTCTTGAGGTTACTGTGCCCCAGGAACACACAAAGCGTTAAAGATGGTTTGATCCCTCCTTCCAGCTCGATTCCTCTCCACATTTTGATAACAGTGGTCTACAGAGAGTTCCTTGGACTTCATAGTTTGTTTTTCGTCCTGACATGGACTCTGAATTGTGGAACCTTCTATATACGTTTATAAACGATACCTAGGGCCCTATGATTTCCGTGATGTGGAATCATGGAATTAACTCATACAACTGGCATTTTAGATTTAAAAATGGAAATGTGTGGAATTTAGAGACTGAATGCCTTATGAAGGGTTGGTTTCAATATTACTGGGATTGATTCCAACTCCCTAGTAGAAAGTTTCATGTGGTGTCTGTGTTTTTTCTTTTATTTTTTCCTTCCTCTAAGAGATCCGTGGATTAGGTTCACGATGCCTCTAAACCATTCTAGTAATGACTGAACAGGCCTTATCTAGTGTTGGTTTTAGTAGGGCTTGGAAAGACTACAGCTCTCTAGTAGCTAGTTTAGGTAGGCATTCACTTGCCCTGTGGCATCTGCATGTTCTCCTGGATTTATTATTTCAAATCCCAGAAATGTCTCGGTTAGGTTGACTGTTGTTTCTATATCCTCATCACACTGCAAAATTGAGAGCACAACAATATCCAAGCAACTTTTACGAATCTGGACAACAGATAATATACCTTAGTACCCTGTTTCTGGATTTCATTAATGTTTTGCCTCGCGATGACGAGATCCACATCTGACTCTTCCGTTATAAACTCACCCCCTACACACCTGGACAGAAGAGCAGGCTTCTCTTCAGATGCCTCGAGCCCTTAAAAGAGGTCTGTTTAATTCCCAGATTTAGCGTCTTGCAGATTAGTTCTCTTTTAGTTCTGTTTTGCTTTGTAATTATTTTAAGATATACAGTAGATGAAGCTACAGATGCACGTTTTCAATCTGTAAACATTTAAGGTTTAGAAATCTACTCTCTCTCTATATATATATATAATCTTAAGCCTAAAAGTGCAACGATTTTGTGCAATGATTTTATGTGACATTTTTGTCACACTTTAAAATCGGGCTTATTTTAAAACCTACATATATATGTTCAATAAATTCTGAAAAGAATGATACTAATCTTTAATATGATGTGCACATTTTTATTCCATTTTTAAATTATAAACTAAAAAATATCAGGAACTCGCATCCCGTGAGACAAGACTTTGCG
Source organism: Erpetoichthys calabaricus (assembly GCF_900747795.2). Classification (NCBI taxonomy): domain Eukaryota; kingdom Metazoa; phylum Chordata; class Cladistia; order Polypteriformes; family Polypteridae; genus Erpetoichthys; species Erpetoichthys calabaricus. The sequence goes on from NC_041408.2 coordinate 88,816,854, forward strand.
CCAAGAGATTTAACCATGCCCGGGGCCAGAAATAAAAGACAAAGAGTAGGACAGCTGCTGTACTGCCTTTTAAATGTTCGAAGCGCCGCACAAGATGCAAGCCAGCAGCTGATCGAGCAAAGAGGAAGTAAAAGAAAAAAAACTGTTTCCCATTGTATCACCACTTAAGAGGGGGTTTCAGAGGAGCGACTGCATCTCCTTGGGGAGAGACTCAGGAGGGTTGGCGAGCAAAGCGAGCAGGGGGCGAATCCCCTAGTAATTTATATAATTACAATTACAGGTACGGATGACCAGTACTTTTTGCCAGATGTTATCTTTATAGAGAGCTGTGACTTTTCCGATTTTTAACAGGCAGCAGCCATTCAGTCCCTTCACAAGAACCAGCTGAATCTTAATGACATTTTAGCAGGGGTTACAGACGATGCATCATACTGTCTGAAAGCAAACCAGGAAGTTTTAAAAGGGGTTTGGTGGGACAGACCTGAGAGAGAGAGAGAGAGAGAGAGAGAGAGAGAGGTTAGGATGATGCAGCGCATTGCTGCACCCACCACATGACAAACCAACTCAGGATGCCAGATTAGGACCCTTAGTGCAGCCATTCAACGGGTGACACCTCAGCACCATACTAGTTTAGATGGAATGGAACCAATGTGAGTTTTTTTTATGGTGGCATGATTTCCAATTCTGCCTCCAACACCCAGGTTTTTCCCTGCAGGTTGGAGGACCTGCTTGCAGGGCTGGATGCAGACATCATAGCCAGGACGGAACAACTGCCTTGCTCAAAGGCCCAACGAAGTAGAGTCTCTTTTGGTGTTTACGGGATTTGAACCAGCAACCTTCCGATTGCCAATGCAAGTCCCTAGCCTCAGAGCCACCATTCCGCCCAGACGTGGCAGCACTAGAAATACTTCAGTGAGGCCGCGTCACTACTGAGGTGGGTAAAGTCTGCCTTCTTCAAGAAGCCCGTCAGAAACCCTCGAGGCAGGAGACAGCAGGTGGAATAGCTGGTTCAAATCAGTAGGGTACCTCACTGAACATATTCAACTGTACAAAAAGAACACATCAGCTCAGGCTGTAACAAATATCCTCGACCCTAAAAGTCCAGATGGATGCATCTAGATAGATAGATAGATAGATGGATAGATAGGATAGATAGGATAGATAGGATAGATAGCTTTATTAATCCCAGGGGGAAATTCACAACTAGTAAGAGCTCTTACAATTCTGGAGGGCACTCGCTGCCGTACTGCAGTCTCACCATACAGCTTCATGGAGGATCTGGGCTGCCACCCGATAAATGGAAATTAAGGTTCAGTTGTGCTAGTGTACGGTTTCATTTAAAGGAATGTAAAGTGCCATTTCATTAGTGTTTGTTTTGTTGTAGCTGTTGAAAAAAAATCAAAAAAAAAAAATACATAAAAACCTAAAAATCCAAGTCAAGGAAAAATAAAATGGTAAAAACCAAAAATCAAAAAAATGAAACGGATTCCATAGGGCCCTAAATACCTAATGAGTTCAGTTCACCGCAGGTGGACTCCAATCAAGTTCTCGACACATCTCAAGAAGAATTACAGCAAACTTGAGGGACCTGAGCACAATGTGGAGAGCCACAGAAAAAGTTCTGAATACTTCTAGGAAGGAGAGAGGTCAGTTTTTGATTTTTATTAAATCTGCAAACCTTTCTGAAAACATGTTTTTATTTTGTCATTATGAGATTATTGAGATTGATGGACTAAAATGGCAAATGCATCCATTTAAAATTAAATCTACAACACAATAAAGTGTGCAGAAAGTGAAAGGGTCCGAGTTCTTTCCGAGTCCACAGCATTGTGCATCTTTTACAGAATTAATAGCCACAATTAACATAGACTATGCTTTATGTCCATTTTGGGCAGTAAACAGTTGCCTCCCTCGGTTTCTCACGGCACATTGCTTATCATCGTGATTTCTGTTTCTCACAAACATGTATACTTCATAGGAAAAAAAGAGCACATAGGCCGATAAGAGAGAAGTCGCAGAGGTCCCAGGCACTGTGGCCACCCCGGGGTGCAGGTCCACAGCCTGACACGCCACCTTCTTGACGACCGAGCGACAGCTAAACTCCCCAGGCTCTGGGATGAAAATGAATTTAGGAGAACATTCTTAGTCCGCCTTTATTCCTTTGGCAGAAAAACTGAGTGAGCTATAAGGACACAATGTGGAGAATGTGCACATGGACACCTCACATCAGCAGAAACAGGGAGCCAGATGGCAAGACAAAAGAAACAGCAAGCTGTTATTAATTAAATACAAGTGTGAGTGTGAAATCAACAAAAAAAAAAAAAAACAATGAAGAGGAATAAAAATAAAATGTGATCAAAGGGTTTTCATTTAACCCTGTTTTCTGTAATGACTCCGGGGGGGATTAGGGGCTCTAAGCCAAGAACTTTCAGAATGTTCTGAACTTTTGAATTAGCAGCCCTTCTTAATCAAATTCTGAATCCTTCTGACTTACTGCATAGATAGATAGATAGATAGAGAGATAGATAGAGAGATAGATAGATGTCACACACGTGCGCATGGGAGGCAGCTAAAGGGCTCAAGGGAAGGCAGTTCTGAGGCATGCCGGGATGTAGCAGGGTGCACGGATTCTTTTTTTCCCTTGCCTGTAGACCATTCACGGGAGATCTCACCTGGCTCTCATGACGTCACTTCCGGGACCGAGACAATGGAAGAAGACCTTACCGGCTCCGGCCCCTGTGATGTCACCTCCGGGCTTGAACCAATGGCAGATGATCCTGAGCCAAACCCATATGACCTCACGTCCTGTCTTCCCCTTTAAAAGTCTAACCGTTTCCCCTATGTGTCAGTCTTGTTTTGGACTCTGTATTATGCACAACTGTGTTCTTTATTGAAGAAACAACTTAGCAGCCAGGATACCATATTATACAGTTAGCTGCCCCAACCCTTTATCAGTGTGATGTCTCATTTTTATATAGATAGATAGATAGATAGATAGATAGATAGATAGATAGATAGATAGATAGATAGATAGAATAAAAATACATTGTAATAATAAATAATTCATTACATTTATATAGCGCTTTTCTCCATACTCAAAGCGCTATCCACACAGGGAGGAACCGGGAAGCGAACACACAATCTTCCACAGTTTCCTTACTGCAAAGCAGCAGCACTACCACTGCACCGTGACCTGTGAGGACAAGTGACATTGTGTATGTCATATATGTATGAGACAATCAAATCTCGATAAATAAAGTCCATTCTATTCATTGCATTCAAACTTGTGTTTATATGGATTTTTCTTGGGAAGGGGGTTCCATAGCTTTCATCACATACTTAAAGGGGTCCGTGACTCAAAAAGAGGTTAAGAATCGCTGCTCTATACCACTGCCCAAGTGACACACAGGACTAACACTTTTCGCATGGTTTTTACAGCCCAAGTGAAGCTTGGGTCTAACACTAATGGTTGCTGGTATGTCGATCCACTTGTGTTTTGGCAAAAAGTGGCAAAAAAAGGCCACCTGTTAAAAGACTAAGAAATAAGCACCAGTACCCGTGATGACCAGCATCATTGCTCCACTCCTCCACTAAATTCCCAGAATCCTTAGCTCCATGTCTGACGTCCATGTCTGCATTCATGGTCCGCTCACTCTCTGCAATTGCCTCCTCATCTTTGTTAATTTCCCTAGACTTATTAAAATGGCATTAAAAGAAATGAACTTGGAGACACTTGTAACGAAAACCCAGTTGCTCCTATTGGGTAATGAAATATGTAGCAGATATGTAACAAAGATCTTTATTTAATAATAAATAGCAGCACCACACTTTCGGAATCTGTATGATATTACAGGTAATCGTCTAGAGGCATGAAATATGCATGCCAAGGCTGGTAGGAGAAAGCATTTCAAAAACAGGGCCACTGCCATCCCACGGTACTGTCAAAAAAAAATAAATAAAAACTCAAAGGCGCTCAGCCTCCACGACGCTCGATAGCCGGATAACGATTTTTAAGGACACAATTAGATTTGTCATCATATTAGCTCTCCGTCACTGAGAGGCTGACAAATTCGCTCAATACTGTTTATGCAGACCTGTGCATATGCAACTGGGAAATAGAAGATTACAAAAAAATATCAAACAATTAAACAAAGCAAATCATAACAGCCATTTCATTTGTGTGTACAGATTTACTTGCAGCTTGCCACAGATTCAAGTCTGTTGTATGTAAGAGACTTCAAATTAGGGTCGTAACATTATAGAAATAGGACGCAAAAACGAATTTAGACGTAAAGCAGAAGAATTCCAGGCAAGTTCAGGTGGCCTTCTCCCACCGAAAGAACTGAGGAGTCCCAGAACGATGCAAGCGATGAAAGTGGCTCACACTTTCCTGTTTTGGGTTCCCACCAAACAACAGGAACTTCCAAGAACCGACGAGATCCAGAGCGACATAAAGCCTCGAGCCATGTTTGTATTTTGCGTTCCCACTAAACAACGGGAACTGTAAACTTTACGAAAAATTCAGAGAGAGATACCCCCTTTTCCAGGTAGGTTGGCCGTGCGATGGGGGTCAAAAAAAAAAAAATGGGGTAAACACAAAACAAGTAACCCTCTGCACAGAGCAAGATGACCAGTCTATCATGGCCACCTCAGAAATACCACACAATAATAGAAATGACTTTCACCAAGTGCAGGTGCAGACCACCACGACAAATCTCAAGGCAAAAATGCAAGGATAGATCATACCACTCACTAAATACAGAACTATCCCATATGAGGATACTGATTTGTTATGATACATCAAAAATAAGGTAGAAATTAATGAACATAAATGAAAAACAGCAATATCTGTCCATGATTCACATGGGGAAGAAGAACATGCAAACTCTGTACAGGCGCTGACCAGCTAGCAACTAAACCTGAACTCATGGCAACATGTAATAATAATAATAATAATAATATTAGAACAGTCCGGATGAGAGCAGGCCATTCAGCTAAACTAAGCTCACCAGTCCTATCCACTTATTTCTTCCAATAAAAACATCAAGTCGAGTTCTGAAAGTCCCTAAAGTCCTACTTGGTCTCTTATTCCAAGTATCTATCGTTGTTTTTGTAAAGAAAAACTTGCTAATGTTTGTGTGAAATTTCCCCTTCACAAGTTTCCAACCTTGTCCCTGTGTTCTTGATGAACTCATTTTAAAGTCACCATCTCGATCCACTGGACTAATTCCCTTCATCATTTTGCACTGTGGAATAATAAAAATTTGAATCAATATATTAAATAATAGTTGAACAAAGAATCTTGGGCTGAGGGCCATTTGACCTAGTCAAAGGGAGGGGAAGAAGATCTCGTGACTACACCTCAGTGCAACAGATATTTTTGTACTTAGATATCTATGTGCGTTTGGGTGGATGGAAAATATGTTATGCAAACCAGCTGATTGCTAAGAAAATGTAAGTGTAAGAGTTTTTTGTGTTAATCATATGAATGCATTAAGATTGTTAAGGAATGTGACGTGGAAAAATTAAGGGTTATTAAGCATTAAAGCCTAGGTGTAGAAAATAGATAAAACAAGAACAGCATATCTCAAAAATAAAGGGAAGTAGGCCTAACCACAAAAGATTACCAGTAACTGGGAATTAGGCCTAACCACAAAAGATTACCAGTAATTGTATTTTAGGTGAACTTTATATGCAAAGGAGTAATCTTTAAAATGAACGCTTCAAGAAGAAGTCTTATCGCTCAATAATAATCAGAAATGCTTGCATAAACTTTAAGCTAGAAGTGATGATTTTATCTAAGTCATGTGTCTATTGTGTTGGCATGATGTGTACATAACGGCCAACTTATAAAAGCCTGCTGTGAAAAGAGGAAAAGCAGGCTATGACGTGATACTGTTAGTGACAAACTGACAGGCTCTGCATAGTCTCTCTGCCACCAAGAATAAAGAAATTGCTTTTTTGCTCTATATCTGCTGTCTGCCTGCTGTTAGCCTCGAACCTTCGTCCACAGCACACTTCAGTCAGGTCTCATCTTCACCTCCTTAAGGCTCAGCTCCTTTAATTTTTCCTCATTATTCAACCCCTGTAGTCCTGGACTCTTCTCTGGACCTTTTCTTGTGCTGTTATGTCCTTTTTGTAGCTTAAAAACAAGCAGAGCAGACACCCGAGAAGAACAAAACTAAATGATTAAAGGCTGCAACTGCTTCTGCATCAGGCACACTGATTGGAAATCCATCCATTATCCACCCCGCTATATCCTAAGTACAGGGTCATGGGGATTCCACTGGAGCCAATCCCAGCCAACACAGGGCACAAGGCAGGAAACAAACCCTGGCCAGGGCACCAGCCCACTGCAGGGCACACACACCCACAAACCAAACACACACAAGGGACAATTTAGGACCGCCAATGCACCTGACCTGCACGTCTTTGGACTGTGGGAGGAAACCCACGCAGACACAGGGAGAACATGCAAACTCCATGCAGGGAGGACCCAGGAAGCGAACCCAGGTCTCCTAACTGCGAGGCAGCAGCGCTACCCACTGTGCCACCGTGCCGCCCACTGATAGGAAATGCAGAATGGAAATCAGGATGAACTTAAATAAGAAGTAAAACATTAAAATGGCATTTTCCACATAACTGCTTAATTTTTTTATTAAAATCTATTAACGCTCTTACTTACTTTGTGTGTTCCTCATTGACCCCAAAACACAGAAAATGGGAAATAACAGCTCACTTAATTAGGCAAGGACATCCAATTAAAAACAGAAGTTGGGTGGAAGAAAAACCTGCAGCCCCAGGGGGTCCCAGCAGTGTTCCCACCCCCTAGGTTTTTCCAACTAGATCTACAGTAAGTTTTTCTGTTCCTGTCTATGCTTCTATGTCTTTGTCTCCCAAGTCTGTTTTTTTCATCACAAGCATGTATTTCTTTTAGCACAATTCTTGAACAACAGTTTCTTGTGTATATAAATGTATTGTTTTGTACATATTAACAAAAACGTATCAACTCTGTGCATCTCTACAATGTAATTACTAGTCTGTGCATTGCCAAATTAACTTGGTGACGTGCCTTGACGTCACATCCTGCATAGTGCACGTGCCTTAATGTCAGTCAGTCATGTAGATAGATAGATAGATAGATAGATAGATAGATACTTTATTAATCTCAAGGGGAAATTCCCATACTCCAGCAGCAGCATACTGATAAGAACAATATTAAATTAAAGTGTGATAACAATGCAGGTATAACCGACACAAAAACTTTGTAATGTGCCTTAATATCAACTGCTAAACTTGGAAGCCAGTAAAATCTGCCATCGAGGATGTTAAAGAAGGACGGTGCCATAAACGATGTGTGGTGAGAAACTGAAAAAGTAACAGGAACATTTAACATTAAAGCTATTGATTTGAGTGAGGACGAGTCCCGCTTAACGTTCTGCTCCCAAGCTTGAAATTGTCATTTCCCGCTTATCAGGCCTACGATTGAGTTTTTTTTAACACTTAGATTTATTGGGCAGACATGCGCTGCTGTTGTATTTAATTAGAAAATTCCCTGCATACTTTATTGAACGTGTCTATGTTTTTCTGTGTTTATTTCCTTACATGGTCTTATGTTTTTCATAAAAGTGGCAACACTGGTCGCCAGGACTGAGTCTGGGAGCCACTGGACCTCCGCGCCGCTGCAAAGTAAACACTCAGATGGAGATCCACGGGTTATAAAATTTGCGGTGCTGCGTCATTTAAATACATTCAGATAATTGCGGTCCATCCATTTGCTATGGATGAAGCATTTCACATAAATCAGTCCATAACGATAGCGTGACACCGCACCGGCCACATTAAAACATCAGCAATAATAACCCGATTAAAACTAAACGTAAACGTGCAAAGACGGCTCAGCTGATAACACTGACTGCATGCTACGCATCCGCTTAATCTGTCACTGCAAAGTCCCGTCAATAAACAAGCAATAGCATACAGGATATAAAGTAAAATGCCTGAAATTCCTACCTTCTTCGGCGTATGAAGTTCACTTTCTTCCCAGTCTAAATATTGACTGAATGTGAAGCGTTGGAAGTGACTATTCGAACTTGACAAATCCCCCAAGTCTCTAATTTTCGAACTATTTACCATTATCTTTCAAAGTAACGTGTGGTATTTTTTCTTCTAATTTAGGCGCCTTTTCATTGAAGTTTAGAGAAAGTTGCCCGCCAATAGCAATCAGCGGGGCTTCTGTGACTGATGGCCAATTATAGCCAATGAAATCCACAGAGTAAGTCATGAGGCTTTGTTATTCGCACTCAGTTCTGTAAGGAAAAGCTGACTGATGGATAAAAAGACCAATGAAATTCACAGATTCAGACGCCGACAGAGAGAGGGATTTGCACATGCGCACGAATCATAGTTTGTTCCCAAGCAAATGTCCGACTGGGCAGCATTAAATTATATTTAATAAATTTGCCGGCTGCTTCACTGTCGTACATTTTTAAGTTTACATGCAGTTTTCAGGCAGTTTTTTTTTTTATTTTAGTTTATTTTTAGTTTAGTTTGTCCAAATACTTTTGAGCCCCTGGAAATTGCGGGTTCGGGATTCTATGCTGAAAAAATGGCTGTAATTCCTAAACGGCTCACACGATATTTTTGGTAAACCTCTTAAATTAACGCTAAAAGTCTACACTTCAATCACATATTAATTGCGTAATTTCAAATCCATTTATGAACAGAGCCATAATTATAAAAACTGTGTCACTGTCTAAACACTTATGGACCTGACTGTAGATAGACAGATAGATACTTTATTAATCCCAAGGGGAAATTCAGAAATATATGTATATGCTAGCTGTGCTTCCTATCTAAAACAGATTGAAACCTAATTAATCAATACAGACATTCAGCGTATTCCCTGTTAACATATGCAGTGCACCATATGTTGGAATGTATTTTGTAATACATGTAGTAGCTGGAGTATCTATCTATCTATCTAGTAATAAAATGCATTGCATTTTTCCATTCAACAGATGGCACTTCACAAAAAATTGTAGTAATGGAGTGCATTGCACATGTTATTCCAACAGATGGCACATCACAAACCTCTGTAGTAATTAAATCATTCAGTCATTTTCTAACCCACTTATTTCTGAACAGGGTTTCGGGGGCTGCTGGAGCTTATCCCAACTAGCATAGGGCATAAGGCAGGAACAAACCTTGAACACAGCGCCAGTCCATCATAGGGCAAACACACATTAGGGTCAATCTAGTATCGCCAACTCACCTAACCTGTGTGCCTTTGGATTGTGGGATGACACGGAGCACTCTGAGGAAGCCCATGCAGACACAGTGACAACATGCAAACTCCATGCAGTGATAACCCGGGATGCAAACCCTGGACTCCTTACTGCAAGGTAGCAGCTCTACAACTGCACCACCCTGTAGATTTAAATGCATTACATTCTTAATTCCAACAAATGGCGCATCACAAACATTTTTAGTAATTAAATGCATTACATTCTTAATTCCAACAAATGGCGCATCACAAACATTTGTAGTAATTAAATGCATTACATTCTTAATTCCAACAAATGGCGCATCACAAACATTTTTAGTAATTAAATGCATTACATTCTTAATTCCAACAAATGGCGCATCACAAACATTTGTAGTAATTAAATGCATTACATTTTTAATTCCATCAGATGGTGCTTTATAAACATTAGCATTGTCTTTATGAATCCCATACCAAAAGGCACAAACAAAACAGAAACACAGCAATTGGACGGACACTTGGATACACAGACACACACACAGACACTTGTCCTTTTACTTAGGTGGGCATTATCTTCTTTTGTCTCTTTATTTATATTGTAATGGAGAGAGAAAAGGAAATAATAAATGTTCGGGACACCATGAAGGCTAACCCCATATATTCAAATAAAACAGAAGGTAAGAGCACGTTGAAAAAGAGAAGAAACGTTTTGACGATGTGAGTCTCCAAGACAGACTGATTAAGATGACGTTGCTTCTGGTAATAAAGGTTCGTGGCAGGAAGAAGCAGGTCCAGGCGGGTGGAAACCGGAGTCATGGTTGTCAGTCTTTTGTCTGCAGAGAATGGAAAAGAAAAGGCATTAGTTAACAGTGCCCTCTGGCTTTCCGAGGGAAGATTACAATTATCTAGGCCCTTAAACTGACCCCTATGTGCACACTTAAGACATATATATAAATAACAGTAAAATATATATATACCATTTGTCGTTTTTTCATGAAGCCAAAAAACAAAAAGTTCACCTTTCTAAAATGCTTCCGCTTTCATTGAAATCTCATCCTCTGGGATAGAAATAATTAGTCCAATGTCACTGCTGTCCTTGTCTGTCCCCCTTTCCTTCTGTGTCGACTGTGTTCACACACAGTCCCCCCCCCCTACCGAGTGACATTTTCGGTTGGTCACGTCACCATGTGGCAGCTCCTTCTGAAATTTACCATAAAGAAGAGATGACTTGTCATGGGTGGGTGCAGGCGAGTCTTCCCTGTGATGAACTGGCATCCCGTCACCATACGATGACACTCCCCATCTCCGTTGCTCCCTTTGTCAGGTGGGGTTTTCAATCCTCAGCTCTTTTTGGATTGTCCACATTTTTTTGGTAGCATTTTTGTGTCTTGCTGGGACAGACTGGCGCTTCATTCATGGTGGTTCCTGCCTGATGCCCCCCCTTATGCCACAGGATTGACTCCGACCCTCATCGCTCTGAACTGGATTGAGGCAGTTTAGGATGTTTATGTTGAACTTCCCTGGTTGCTAAACTACAATGAAGTGCTTAGCAGAGCAAGGGAGCACGTTACAAGCAGAAGGGCATTCATCAGTCTGTGCTTCCGATTGAAAATGACTGCGCCAGACAGCGGCCCTGTGACTTATGTGGTATTATAAGTAATTGCTCTGGTTCGAGGGCATCAAATTGATATTGCGAGATTGCTACTTTATTGAGAGGCCATTGTCCTGCGAGTGATGAATCAGCCCGTAAATTACAACTGTCTGAAGCAAGTGCTTTGTGCTGAACAACTTTCCTCCGGAAGGTAAGCTTCGGCTGGTCACAAACAGTACTGCCAGAGAGACTTGGGCGATGTGAGATCCTGGGAATCCCAGTGTAATAAGTTTACTATGTCACTGTGCTCTGTCCAAAAATATTTTACAAATCCACTTTTCTTTCTACTCACATGTACAGCTAACACAAAGCCAGATTTAGCACACAGGAGTTCACCGTATAAGAACTGCTAGGTAGGCATTAGAAGACAGGACAGGGACAACTGCGAAATGGGCATTTCTGTGTGCCAAAGTCAGCATGAAACTGTACCTTCTGTGCCTTGTTTGGAATGGCATGATTCACTGAAGTGGGGGCCTGCAAATTAATAATAATAATAATAATACATTTTATTTATATAGCGCCTTTCCCATGCTCAAGGCGCTTCACAGAGTCTTAGAAAAAACAGCAGGGTATATGTAACATCCATCCATTTTCCAACCCGCTGAATCCAAACACAGGGTCACGGGAGTCTGCTGGAGCCAATCCCAGCCAACACAGGGCACAAGGCAGGAACCAATCCCGGGCAGGGTGCCAACCCACCGCAGGTATATGTAACATTGGATACAAACGTTTTCCTGAATAGAACAATGTAACAGATAACAAAGCATTAAATTGAATAAAGAACAATAAACCAGAGTAAAATACTAAATTCAATACCTAACAAATAACCTAATTTGTGATAAAACAGACACACAAATTATCCTGAGCACCTGGACAGGGAGGTAAACTGAAAGAAAGGGTTTACTGGTTTCAGTTCCAGTAGGAGGAAGATAACACTTATGATTAACAATACTGACATCTTTCTATTCTGGGGTATTTGCTGTAGCTGAGGAACATCCTAAAAATGCCGTGGGTCGTCCTATTGACATTAACCAATCACAAGGTTTAATCATTGCATTAGACTCTATAAGACTACTATGTAGGTTTCAAAGTGCTTTTGTTTTGTTGAACTGACAGCTTCACTTCTGCAGATGTAAAGACCCAATTTCCTAGAATTGAGCTTCAGGATCATTCTTCACTTGCATCGCTGCAAGGGCACGCTGATACAGATCTAGAATATCTGATCACTAGGACAGCATTTTTTCACTTAAGAAACATAGCAAAAGTTAGACCTCTTATATCATTGAAAGATGCTGAGAAATTAGTTCACACTTTTGTTTTCAGTCGACTAGATTACTGTAACGCACTCCTCTCAGGACTACCCAAAAAAATACATAAATCGTTTGCAACGAGTGCAGAATGCAGCTGCTAGAATCCTAACCAGGAAAAGAAAATCCGAGTACATCTCTCCAGTTTTGATGTCACTACACTGGTTACCTGTGTCATTCAGTATTGACTTTAAAATTCTGCTTATGGTTTATAAAGCCTTAAATAATCTCGCCCCATCCTATACAGTAATCCCTCGCTATATCGCGCTTCGCCTTTCACGGCTTCACTCCATCGCGGATTTTATATGTAAGCATATTTAAATATATATCGCGGATTTTTCGCTGCTTCGCGGGTTTCTGAGGACAATGGGTCTTTTAATTTCTGGTACATGCTTCCTCAGTTGGTTTGCCCAGTTGATTTCATACAAGGGACGCTATTGGCAGATGGCTGAGAAGCTACCCAACTTACTTTTCTCTCTCTCTTGCGCTGACTTTCTCTGATCCTGACGTAGGGGGATTGAGCAGGGGGGCTGTTCGCACACCTAGACGATACGGACGCTCGTCTAAAAATGCTGAAAGATTATCTTCACTTTGCTATCTTTTGTGCAGCTTCTTCCTGAAACGACATGCTGCACGGTGCTTCGCATACTTAAAAGCTCAAAGGGCACGTATTGATTTTTTTATCTGTCTCTCTCTCTCTCTCTCTCTCTCTCTCTGCTCCTGACGGAGGGGGTGTGAGCTGCCGCCTTCAACAGCTTTGTGCCGCGGTGCTTCGCATACTTAAAAGCCAAACAGCCCTATTGATTTGTTTGCTAGAGATTGTTTTCTCTATCTATGTGACATTCTGTGCTCCTGACGCACACTCCTTTGAAGAGGAAGATATGTTTGCATTCTTTTAATTGTGAGACGGAACTGTCATCTCTGTCTTGTCATGGAGCACAGTTTAAACTTTTGAAAAAGAGACAAATGTTTGTTTGCAGTGTTTGAATAACGTTCCTGTCTCTCTACAACCTCCTGTGTTTCTGCGCAAATCTGTGACCCAAGCATGACAATATAAAAATAACCATATAAACATATGGTTTCTACTTCGAGGCGGGCGGCCTTCTGCTGTTATGCACCTAAAATCTGGAATAGCCTGCCAGTAGGAATTCGCCAGGCTGATACAGTGGAGCACTTTAAAAAACTGCTGAAAACACATTACTGTAACATGGCCTTCTCATAACTCTGATACTCTGTATATCCAATTCATTATAATAACTGTTCATGGTGACTCTAAAATCTGTACTAACCCCTACTCTCTCTTCTGTTTCCTTTTCCGGTGTCCACCACCATCGACTCGAAGCACCGTGATGTTCCAACAGTGATGGATTAAAAGCCAGAAGTCTGCATGTCCATCATCATCAAGTCCTTCCGTGAGAACCCTAACTACTATGAGGACTATTTCATTTTTGTTAGGTAGAATGCCCAGAGGGGACTGGGTGGTCTCGTGGCCTGCAAATTTTATTTTTTTTCTCCAGCCGTCTGGAGTTTTTTTTTTTTTGTTTTTTCTGTCCCCCCTGGCCATCGGACCTTACTCTTTTTCTAATGTTAACTAATGTTGTCTTATTTTAATTTCTTATTTTGTCCTTTATTTTTCTTTTCTTCACTATGTAAAGCACTTTGAGCTACTTTTTTGTATGAAAATGTGCTATAGAAATAAATGTTGTTGTTGCACATGAAGAAAGAGTATAGGGAGGTCCAGATCTACATTTCACTATAACTTATTAAGTTTATTACACAGAGAATTCACAGCACCTGCCCTGCACATAGAGATTTCACTTAAAATTCTTTTTGTTGCCGATAGATGGCAGCTCCTGCCCTGCATTCCAAAATGGCGGGGAGACGGTTGTCAGTCGAACAGTTGCCTAATTAGATCTGGACCACCCTGTATAAAGCCTTGGCCCACCTTTGAAGCCGAAGGACGGACGGCAGATAACAACATCGAATCCAGAAAATCCTTCAAACGCAGCGACGAAAATGGCAGACTCTACACATCGGGCTCCCACTTCGGTGACAGTCTTGTCATGGCTTCCTTTGTCTGTTATGCAGTGTAAACCATCATTAAAGAAAGCCAAGTTATTTCTCCTATGTGATTTCTTACCGCCGTATCACTAAGGGAGGGGTATCGCCTTTTTGGTGGTGCAGTGGTAGTGCTGCTGCTTTGCAATAAGGAGACTGTTGAAGATTGTGGGTTCGCTTCCCGGTTCCTACCTGTGTGGATAGCGCTTTGAGTACTGAGAAAAGCGCTATAATGTAATGAATTATTATTATTATTTTTATATCTTTATATTTTATAGTTTCAGGTTATGTTTTGTAGTTTCGGGGGTGCTAGCACCCCCTGCTGGTGCGACCTTGAAGTAAGCTCCACAATGACAGCTCCCAGCTTTGTGCGTCTCTCTACTTTTGCCTCACCCGTATTTCTTGGAATTTTGACAGTTTGGCATCCTCTGGTGTCACGGGGCTACGGAGAATACATGTTTGGGAACAACCCCTTGTCATAAGTGTGACAAAGCGCCACACAAAAAAAAAAAAAAGGTTTGGGACAGCCACCCGTATATTGTTCCTGGCAGCAATGGATCATTTAATTTTGGTACGGAACGGTACAGGTCCGAGACCACAACTGAACTGCCTTGTTGGCACAAAGAGGGCGGCTTTAAAGGAGAGCGGAGGAAATGACATCACCCCTGGGGATTGGAACAGGAAGTGAGGTCATTGGGACCTGGACCGGAAGTGACATCATCACTGGGGCCTGGAAATGGAAGTGACGTCAACGGTGCCCCAGACACCCCCTAATCCCAGGAAACCGGAAGTGACATCATTGATGGGGCCTGGAAACAGAAGTAACTTCATCAGTACCCCAAACCACCCCCTACCCCCCCCTAGGGAACCAGAGGTGACGTCATCAGTGGGGCCTGGAAACGGAAGTGACGTCATCAGTTCCCCCCAACCAACCACCACCCCCCCAAGGGAACCGGAAGTGACATCATCAGTGAGGCCTGGGAAACGGAAGTGACGTCATCGGTGAGGCCTGGGAAACGTAAGTGACGTCATCAGTGCCCCCAAACCACCCCCTACGCCCCCCAGGGAACTGGAAGTGACGTCATCAGTGAGGCCTGGAAACGGAAGTGACGCCATCAGTTCCCCCCAACCACCCCCAGGGAACCGGAAGTGACATCATCGGTGAGGCCTGGGAGACGGAAGTGACGTCATCAGTGCCCCAAACACCCTCTACCCCCCCAGGGAACTGGAGGTGATGTCATCATTGGGGCCAGGAAATCTGAAGTGACGTCATCAGTTGCCCCCAACCACCACCCCAGGAAACCGGAAGTGACATCATCGGTGAGGCCTGGGAAACGGAAGTGACGTCATCGGTGAGGCCTGGGAAACGGAAGTGACGTCATCAGTGCCCCCCAAACACCCCCTACCCCCAGGGAACCGGAAGTAACGTCATCGGGGCCAGGTGGGATTTCTTGTAACTGGTCTGAATAGAAGTGAGCAAAAAAAGAGTGGCTTTGAATTCCTCCCATTCAGACCCTTTAGCTGCCTTCCAGGCGTACACCCCCCCCACAAGCCAGTTCCTCCAGTCCGTGTGTTTTAAACTAGCGCTGGGGTTTCAGAATGAGAACAAAATTTACTGAACAAAAGACTCAACGCTGAGAGAAAATTAAAAAAAGCTAAAATTGCTGTTAGTCATTCAGGAGCTCAGTTACACCAGGGGACTACAACTTAATAATTAATATGGACGTCACATTGAGCGATGCAACTGTTGAGACGGACAGACACACACACACAGACACATGGAGACCACCGCAGCTAGACACGTGCCTCTGTCTGCTATGACATCGCTCTGTCATTTTGATTATTCCATCACTATATATACAGTATAACATAACAGCAGCCAATCAAGTTTCGATAAGCATGGCGGTCTACGGATGTACGACGTGTTCTCACACATGTGTGCAGCTAAAGGGCTTGAACAAGGCTAATGCCGGACCACTGGTGGAGTGCACTAACTCCTCTTTTTCTCCAGTTATGAGAAATTGTGTCTGGCCCCAATGACGTCACTTCCGGTTTTCTGGGCCCTGATGACGTCACTTCCTTTGCCAGACTTTAAAACCGCCATTTTTGTTCCTCATACGTCCCTTCTATCTTGAACTCTGTTTTGAAAATCAATTTCTTTACTTCCTGCTAGGACCCATCTACAACATACGGGGTGGCTACCCCAAACCTTTTTGTGGCTTTTGGTCTTTTATTCTGACAGTGTTAAAACCCTGCGGGCATTTTGTCACTTTAATACCAATCAACAATCTCTTGAATGCCACGGCCTGTTTGAGTGTTGGTGCTGACTTGGTGCACCCCTTCATGGCCCATCTTCTAATGGCTACCTCAAGCATGATGATGCACCAGGTCACAAAGCAGAAGTCATCACTGTAATAACTATGAAGTCCCAAAAGTATCCTCCAGAAAATGCCCAATAAAGGGGGAAATCCCATCAAAAACCCTGGCTAGATACAAAGGCTGGGGAGGTGGAGCTGTCAAAAACAGGGCCTGTTGAAGCCCAGTCAGCCATCGCTTGAATGCCACAGCCTGTTTGAGTGTTGGTGGTGACCGTGTGCACCCCTTTATGGCCACAAAAGACCCATCTTCTAATTGTTACCTCCAGCACTGTAATGCAGCACGGCACAAAGCGAACTGGTTTCACGAACGTCACCATGAGCTCACAGTCCTTCAGTGGCCATCCCATCTGAAGCCAGTAGACCACCTTTGAGATGTGGTAGAACAGGAGACTCACATCCTTCAAAAATCTGTAGAAATTGTGTGACGCAGTCGTAAGGACTTGTGCCAAAATGTCAAAGGAACGTTTCCAATACCTCGTGGAATCCACGCCACGAAGGACTGAGGCGGTTTTGCTTATAAATGGGGGTCCTACCCAGAATTTGTAAAGCGGTCCAAAGAATTTCCTCAGTGAGTGTATTATTTGTAATATTTAGGCCTATGCTGTAAATTCTACACTTCCTGTGTGAGCTCCACGCTTGTAACACTCGGGCACACGCCATACACATGTAGGTCTTTGTGTTTACGTGTGTACTGACTAACACATTTGTGCTCACCAATCTATTTGGTGCTGTGAGCCATGTGATGATGTTAGCAGTAAATAAATAAAAGGGTTTTTATGACTTCTCAGGTCCTGGCTACGTGTCATTAATGTCACCCTCACGAGAGGTCCGCCCTGGGAGAGGGCAGGTGAGCCATTAGCATCTTCATTCGCTCCAACTGTCACTTGTGCTTCTTGTTCTGTCCAAAACAGCTGCGTGTGTGACCTGCGTCCGCCTGCGCCATGCCGAAACGAGCCCATCAAGCGTGGGCAGGACAAGTGTGACCTGCCTGAATGAGGAGAGAGCGCTGGTGTTTATGACCGATCGGCGGCCGCGTGGCTCTCTTATTCCTGCTTATTACCTTTTTTATCTCTTTGTCCGACAGTGTGCAGTGCGCCGCTCCATCACGCACGTCCCTTGTGCCAATTAATTACGGGTGTCACGGCCAGGGTCTCACTGCTCAGGCGTTAAAGTGAAGCTCATTCATTTCAGTGGGCCTCCTTTCTGAGGAGGGGGCTGAGGCTGGCAGGGGGAACGTTCTTCCGGCTCCTTCTTGCTGCTTTTACTTGACATCCTGGGGTTGCAGGGTCTTTAACTGTGAGATTTGCAGTGTTAATTAGCTTGGGTGACACCGACCATGGAGTGTATGGATCTCACTTCTTCGACCTTTGCTTTTGTGCTCGCCATGATGGGTTGAAGGCTTAGTTTTTGGAGTTCCTGATGTTATGAGGTATCCTCCAAAAATTACCACTAGAGGGGGAAATCACATCAGAAACCCTGGCAAGATACAAAGGCTGGGGAGGTGGGGCTGTCAAAAAAGTGATGGCCAAATATGTCTTCACTCTGGTCATAGCACGATGAAAGAAGCTTGTATGTACTGTGAAAAGATTGGACAGACACAGTAAGAGATTTGGGAGCAGCTGCCCGTATACTTGAATTGAATTGAAAAGTTGGTTCTATAGAACAGGTCTCAACAGACTTCAGTCCAACAATAGGATAATTATAACAGGCAAAGATGGCGGTTTAAAGCCGGGCAGGGGAAGTGATGTCATTGGGCCAGGAAGTGGAAGTGACATCAACTAGTCCAGGTAAAATTTCACATGGTTGGTCTGCCGATGAAAAAGAGGAAGGATCAGTGCACTCTGCCACCCCCTGGTCTGGCATGGAATTGACCCTTTGTGAGCCCTCCAGCAGCCTGCCATGCACATGTGTGTGACAGTACACAGTATTTCACATACTGCAAGACCAAAACCGAGCAACTCCACTGACCAATGAGGAAACAGCTCCTACCAATGAAAATGGCGGATTACGATCACGTGATCTAAATGCTGTGACTGCGTGATTTAAATGGCAGCTGGTGTTGATTTGTGAAAAAAAAAACAAAATTGTGTACGCGAAGCTCATGAAAAATTAAATCTAGAGATCGTTAATTATAGGGGCACAATCATTTTTTCAATTTGCTGAAAAATCTGTCTATCTTCTGATCCTGCCTACTATACTAAAATTCAAATCTATCTATTTATCTATCTATCTATCTATCTGATCCTGCCTACTATACTAAAATTCAAATCTATCTATTTATCTATCTATCTATTTATCTATCTGATCCTGCCTGCTATACATAAATTAAAATATCTCTCTCTCTCTGATCCTGCCTACTATACTAAAATTAAAATCTATTTATCTCACTATCTATTTATCTACCTGATCCTGTCTACTACAATAAAATTAAAATATCTCTCTCTCTGATCCTGCCTACTATACTAAAATTCAAATCTATCTATCTATCTATCTATCTATCTATCTATCTGATCATGCCTACTACACTAAAATTAAAATATATCTCTCTCTGATCTTGCCTACTATGCTAAAATTAAAATCTATCTATCCATCTATCTATCTGATCTTGCCTACTATACTAAAATTCAAATTTATCTCTCTCTCTGATCCTGCCTACTACACTAAAATCTCATCCTGTCTACTATACTAATATTAAAATCCATCTAACTGCAGTAACCACTCTCAAGCTAACATTAAACTAATTCATGGGTGACATCCCACAGAAAGTTTCACTATTTTAAGATGGACGAGTTTGTAGATTCACCAATGCGTTTTTGAGATTTCAAAACTTTGTGCAGCACACTCTCTTCAAGACGTCTCAATAATAATAATAATAATTCATTACATTTATATAGCGCTTTTCTCAGTACTCAAAGGGCTATCCACACAGGGAGGAACTGGGAAGCAAACCCACAATCTTCCACAGTCTCCTTACTGCAAAGCAGCAGCACTACCACTGCGCCACTGAACACTGAACTGTCCCACCTTACCTACTCAATACATCTCACTCATGTAAGGAGATGCATCCTCAGTGATGTAATTTGGGGTCCTCGGGTGTTTTGCGTCTTTCACCATCAGACAGCCTCATCCAGGCGACCCTTTTGGCGGTGACCTTGCATCCCAGCGGCCGTCTGCCGCGGGGGTCCTCCGTCTTGATCCCCAGCCGTCTGGTGGCTCTTTCTGCAGCCACTAAATGCTGGTTGAAACTTGTATAAGTGACGTGTATGTTTCCTGGATGCCCTCTACATTTGTCCTCCTCTGGTACAAACATCTGTCAGCTTACTCTATCCTGTAATGACTTTGATGTAATTGATATTTGCGTAACTTTGTATTACAGCGCTTTCGACATGAGAAATAAAATAACTAAATCGTTTGAAAAATGCAAATCTTTTTATCAGTCACTCCCCTCATTCAGTGGGTGTCCATTAAGCGACGCCTGAACTGCGCACCGCAGAGAGCCTGCAGGTTTGTGCTTTTTCTGAATTGCGCACGCGCACACACACACACACACACACACACACACGCACGGTGTTCCCTTTTCCGTCTTACTTGTATTTATTTTCATCGGTCGCCCAGTCCAAGTCTCCCCTTTGAGGTTCTCCCAGACTCTTGCAGGACGTTCCCCCGCCGCAGCTCTGCCTTTCTTTTTTGACAGTCGCTCCACGCTCGCCGAGTATTAAATCAGCCCGATTTGGCCACAATAGCAGCCTGGCCGCGCCTTGTGTTTTGCGTGCTTCACATTGAACGGCGGTTTTCTAAAGCCCCATACATCAGTGGTGAGTCTTATTTAGATGTCTAATTCATCCTAGTCACGGGGAATAATTAAACGTCTTCCTCATAGTCACTCAGCTCACAAAAGAATGTGCAGCTTTTGTTGTTGTAATCTCCGAGCGGCCCGATAATATTTAAATGTCTACAACATTAATAAACTCATTTCAACAAAGTAGAAGTCCCCTTTTTTTCCTGGGCTCTCTCGTTATAAAAGGTAATCAGTTTTAAGCGATTATAATTGAATTTATAAGCCCCATGATAGATGGCAGATATTACATTGAAACATTATGATTAACAAAACTTGTGAACAAAAAAAAATGAATACTGATAAAACAAAATTAAAACACGGGGGGGACTATAGGGGGCGCTCATGCTTCATTCCCTGAACCCAAAAGTGACAAAAAAAAAGATTTTATTGCCCAAAGCAGGTGAACATTTAAAGCAATGCCCCTCTAAACACATCTCTCTTATGACTTTAGGTGCCCACTGGTACACAAGGCAGAAATGTGAGAACGCCAAGCAGATTTGTCCAGTGCCAGTGACTACGCTTCTGTCCTATTCGTATCCAGTAAGTGAAGGTCTTTGTTAAGGTTTTGCCCCCAGGTGGTCCTTGGTCATCCTGGTTGGCATTTTCCAGGAAGAGCCCACAGCATGGCCAGTATGGGTAGTCTACTGTTGCCCACATGTATTAGATGGCCAAACCATGCCAGGTGTCTTTTCTGTAGTTTGAGACTGAGGGGCAGCTGGGCAGCTCTTCTCCGGACCACATCTGTAGCGGTCATTTCTCGCCATCGTGTGTGCAAGATGCGGCGTAGGCAACGTGAATCAAAGGCGTCCAGTTTATCACGTTGTGCCTTCACGAGAGGCCGTGTCTCAGCTCCGTGTAGAAGAATTGGGATGATAAGGCAGTTCTATACTCTCATTTTGATGAATATGGAGAGCTGCTGGTCGTCCCATATTTCCTCAGTCTGCTTTCATGCCTGCCTATCTAACTATCCATTATATAGTGCCTTTCATGACTGTGTATCTATATATCCATCATCAGGCATTTCTGTCAGAGGGTCAGCTTCCAGGCTCATTACAGGTAAGCTCTACCACTCTGAGACACAACATCACTAACAACATTAGCTCTTAAGCTCTGTACATTGCTGCTGTCATCTTTCCCTTTATCCTGACTAGTCTCCCAGTCCCCACAGCATGATGCTACCACCACCATGCTTCACTGTAGGGATGGTATTGGCCTGGTGATGAGCGGTGCCTGGTTTCCTCCAAACGTGATGCCTGGCATTCACACCAAAGAGTTCAATCTCTGTCTCATCAGACCAGAGAATTTTCTTTCTCATGGTCTGAGAGTCCTTCAGGTGCCTTTTGGCAGACTCCAGGTGGGCTGCCATGTGCCTTTTACTAAGGAGTGGCTTCCGTCTGGCCACTCTACCATACAGGCCTGATTGGTGGATTGCTGCAGAGATGGTTGTCCTTCTGGAAGGTTCTCCTCTCTCCACAGAGGACCTCTGGAGCTCTGACAGAGTGACCATCAGGTTCTTGGTCACCTCCCTGACTAAGGCCCTTCTCCCCCGATCGCTCAGTTTAGATGGCCGGCCAGCTCTAAGAAGAGTCCTGGTGGTTTCGAACTTCTTCCACTTACGGATGATGGAGGCCACTGTGCTCATTGAGACCTTCAAAGCAGCAGAAATTTTTCTGTAACCTTCCCCAGATTTGTGCCTCGAGACAATCCTGTCTCTGAGGTCTACAGACAATTCCTTTGACTTCATGCTTGGTTTGTGCTCTGACATGAACTGTCAACTGTGGGACCTTCTATAGACAGGTGTGTGCCTTTCCAAATCATGTCCAGTCAACTGAATTTACCACAGGTGGACTCCAATGAAGCTGCAGAAACATCTCAAGGATGATCAGGTGAAACAGGAGGCACCTGAGCTCAATTTTGAGCTTCATGGCAAAGGCTGTGAATACTTATGTACATGTGCTTTCTCAATTGTTTTATTTTTAATAAATTTGCAAAAACCTCAAGTAAAAGTTTTTCACATTGTCATTATGGGATGTTGTGTGTAGAATTCTGAGGAAAAAAATGAATTTAATCCATTTTGGAATAAGGCTGTAACATAACAAAATGTGGAAAAAGTGATGTGCTGTGAATACTTTTCAGATGCACTCTATCTATCTATTATATAGTGCCTTTCATATCTATCTATCTATTATATAGTGCCTTTCATATCTATCTATCTATCTATCTATTATATAGTGCCTTTCATATCTATCTATCTATCTATTATATAGTGCCTTTTATATCTATCTATCTATCTATCTATGTATTTATCCAGTGCCTTTCATTATCTATCTGATTTGGCGTAGGCAGTGTGAATCAAAGCCATCCAGTTTATCGCGTTATGCCTTTACGAGGCGCCGTGTCTCAGCTCCATGTAGAAGAATTGGGATGATAAGGCAGTTCTATACTCTCATCTTGGTGAATACGGGGAGCTGCTGGTCATCCCATATTTCCTCACTCTGCTTTCATGCCTGCCTATCTAACTATCCATTATATAGTGCCTTTCATGACTGTCTATCTTTATATCCATCATCAGGCATTTCTGTCAGAGGGTCAGCTTCCGGGCTCATTACAGGTAAGCTCTACCACTCTGAGACACAAGGGGGCGCTGTCACTAACAACATTAGCTCTTAACACCCACAGCTCAGAGAAGACACCCAATGTGGGCAACTGACTCCGCCCCCTTTTCGACTCCAAGACCGAGACACTCCTGGAAAGTTGAGTCACATTTGAGAAAGAGAAGACTGCGGGATTGAGCTCCTACCTGACTTGAGCGCTCTACAGAGCAGCCCACCTTGTTGCTGAGGCTCTACAGCCCACATTATTATTCTTTTTTGTTCTTGTTTGCGCCATCATGTGCCTGTTTATCTATCCTAATGCACTTCTGCCATGCAATGCTGTGGCTCTGAGAATTACGAAGTCGGAGTAGGAGTGTGGAGGAAGGACAAAGCTCACCAGAGAGTAGTGGAGTAGAAAGGAAAGGAAAGGCAAAGAATTGAATTGAATTGTCGATTGTAAAGGAAGAAATCTTTCTTAGAATAAAAATCAGGAGTGGTCCTCCCTCGACCTTCTCGTGTACTCAGATGTGGGGATGGATATTTGAGGAGTAAACCACAAGACAAGGATTATTTTATATTGTGTACATTAAAGAACCATCAACAACAAATCAAATCAAATTAATAAGATACTTAACAATTATTATAAAATTAAAGTTGAATAAATCGGACTCTGCAGCCACATAAATAAAAGGTAAAGCTCCACTTCCGGTTAGCGGAAATAGCCCAAAGTTGATAGAACTCCACGTTTTGTACCCAATACTTGTATGCAAAATTTGGTTGACCTAAGTCAGGGGTGGGCAAAGTCAGTCGTGGAGGGCTCATTAGAGGTAAGCTCTACCACTCTGAGACACAAGGGGGCGCTGTCACTAACAACATTAGCTCTTAACACCCACAGCTCAGGTTTTTGTTCCAACCCAGTTGTTTAGTAAATGATCCTGGCCAATAATTTACTTTAATTGCTTAGTTAGTGCTTTAACTCTGCTATGTCAGGTCATTCTCATATCCTGGATTTTTTTTCCTTTCTGAGGGTTTCGACTAAATGATTTGTGGCCTTAAGTGGACGAGTAATTCTCAGTCCTTCAGTTTTTTCTCTTCACTTTCTTCCAAGTATTTAATTAAACTCAGTACTGCATGATGAATACACCCAGGTGTAAATGGTAACAAGCTAAATGGAGAACTGCTGGTTTCTTTTGTCATTTGCATCTTATTTCTAATAAGGAGCAATTAAATTGCTCCAAGAATTCAGCTATTTAAAACTAAAGCAGTAGGTGTTCCAAACCTTAATGAGCGAGACAACTAAAATGAAGTAAAAGTGTTACTTGAGCAATAAGTTCTTCTTATTAAGCAATTGGGTTGGAACAAAAATCTGCTGCCACTGTGGCCCTGCCAGGATCGACTTTGCCCACCCCTGACCTAAGTGAAAGCGTACTCAGGTTATCGTGTTTACACAAACACAGACACACACAGACACCGACAGACAGACACAATTCCAAAAATGGTATTTTCAGACTCAGGGAGGTCTAAAACATCGAGATTCATCAAATTCTCACGGTCAAATTTTTGGACGATTCCAATACTTTCCCTATACATCGTATACGAGAAAGTAAAAAAGGTGTCGGGGTATTTGTCTCTGGGATTTGGGGCTCTTTGACGCCCCCTTATGGCCACAATATCAAGGCTGAAAGTTCATTATGACCCCGTAGGAAAGAAGAAGTAACTCCTAACCTGCGAGGCACCTTGTCCTGGTGTGAAAAGCTGAAATAAATGGGTTGAGGTGGTCTGTGGTGGTCTGTGGTGGTCTGCTGCTTCAAGCAGTACTTCATTTTTTTTTTATTTTTAAATTTGGCCAGTGTTGCCCCCTAGTGGCTAAATCATTCATCTCTAAACTACATGGCTGCCATTTCATTCCCATGGCTTTGTCGCTCCATATATCACCCTGAACGAGTCACTCGTTTCACTCGCCATGTACTTTTAGCCTAATTAGCATGTTAATGTATGTAAATGACATCATTTGCATTAAGGCCATAAGCTTGTTGTGGCACCCTGAGCCTGCAGTCAAAGTCGAGCGAAAAACAAATTGAAGTGAACCTGTAGAGCCACTGAGCTGCAACTTTCCTTCACTAAAACACTCCAGGGCAGCGACTGATAACGGACCCCTTTAAGAATCTGATGAAAGCTATGGACCCCCTTCCCCAGAAATATTCACATAAACACAACTTGGCATGCAATGAATAGAATGGACTTCATTTATCGAGATTTGATTGTCTCATACATATATGACATACACAAAGTGATATTAAACTTTAAAACAATCTAAAAAACACTCATTTCTTTATGCAAAAAAGTAATGGCCGCTCATTATAATTATGAAATACAATCCCCTTGTGCAAATTAAAACAGATCTACTACTAATACGTTTTCTATTAGCATTCCTACTACTACTACTATGAGATCTACTCTAAATCAACAGTACCGGGCTGTGTAGTGAATATAAATGTTAATTTTTATCTGACCCTCATGGACCCCCTGAAACCCATCCATGGACCCCCTAAGGGTCCACAGACTTCAGGTTAAGAACCCCTGCTCTAGGGTACAGTTCAGTATAGAAAAATAAAGATGGTGGGCACATCCATCCATCCACTAATATTATTATTATTATTATTATTAATAATACATTTTATTTATATAGCTTCTTTCCCGTGCTCAAGGCGTTTACTTCTGACCCTTGACCTAATCAGGATCATTTCGGGGTGGCTGCAGTTCCCTTTCCTGGTTGGGAGGCTGTCAAAATGGAAGGATTGTGCTCCTCCAGTACATTAGGTGGCAGCACCTTACTGGTGGGTCTCCCATTTTTGCACACGCAGGACTGCACAGGTGGCCCATCCCGGGTATTTGGGTGCCACCAGGGAGATCTTCCAAGGGTAGGCTACCCTGTCTTATGGAAGTCGCACCTGTTGTTACACCCAAAGGTCTCCAGGTAGGAAAGTGACTGCTCCACCTGCACCCTCCTCCAATCCAGGTGAGTCAGGCGAAGAGGAGGACAACACTCACCTGGAAGGACTGGAGGAGGAGGAAGGAAAAGAAAAAGCCTGGGTGAAGGTTTTTTTTCCAATCCCTCCATTCATTTTCTGCCACTTGTTTGGGTCCGGGTCATGGGGGCAGCAGTCCAAGCAAAGATCCCTGCCTTCCTTTTCCCAGTCCTTCCTCCTCCTGACTCTCCTGGCTCTCTACATGGAGTGAGGCGGCTCCTTTGGCCTTGGCCCTGGGAGTGTTCCTGGTGGCTCATTAATCAGACCTGAAGTCACTCACAGGTGTGATGAGAGCCCAATCTAGGGCTCTGCAGCTCCCCCTAGTGGCCCTCATGGCACCCAACAGGGCTGTGCCAAACTCCAACTCCCAGCATCCCCTGCAGGAATCAACGGTGCCACTGCCACTCAGGAGGGCTGCCCTCTAGCGTCCTGGGGAAGGTAGTGCCCTGTCGATGCTCTATCCCCCAGTCCTACCACCCAACTGGCATCCGGGGCCAGTAATGGCCATGGCCACCTGTCACAATATATATATTTATTGATCTATTGATTGATTGATTGATTTATTTAAAGTGGCTTCTATAAAAAAGCCAAATTTCCAAACAGAGTTCAATCTAATCTACTCTAACAGAACAATTTCCTGGACATGCTAAGAAGCAGTAGCTAGGAATTTCCCAGGATTCCTTTGGCTCACATGGCTGCCAGCGCTTACCATTAATGAGGTCGGAGAGGCGTCACAAGTCCTGGGGGTGCCACTGGATGGTGGAGTAGACGGTTACAAGCACAACTGTTTTGGGTTTTTTTTTTTGCTGAAAAGCCCTGATTGACTTTGTCCCTGAATGGCTGGTGGTAATTCCAGTGATGGCAGATGACCTTTTCTCGAGTGCTTTCTGGAACAACATTGTCTGAACCTCTAAACGTAATTAAAATGGATCCTCTCACCGGCTTTAGATTCTGCCGCCTGTGAGGCATCTTTGGTCTAATTATATGAAATTTCAATCTGAAAAGAGCCTCCCTTTGCTGTCTATTGAGAAGAGAAGTGGACCACCGGTCAGAGAAAGCAGGAAGAAGTCGACCCTTGCGATATGATACGCGCGTTTACGATTCACAGATCCGCCAATTCACGGGTTTGTCATCAATAATTAAATAGAAATTGCTTTGTGAGTTTTGTGATTTATTGCAAAGAATCCGCAAACGACGCTATAGCAGCGCTACTTACATAGGACTACAAATCCCAGCATTCCCGGGAGTACCGCGTCATTTTGCAGCTTCCACGATTATTGCAAGGGCTGCTGGGTGAAAGATGAGGGCGCTAGTTTTGTGATTTATTGCAAAGAAACTGCAAATGATGCTATAGCGGCGCTACTTAAATAGGACTACAAATCCCAGCATCCCCGGGAGTATTGCAAGGGCAATACTGAGTGAGTCATAATAAGCCGGCAGGATGGCAATCACTGATGTCTTCTTGTTTCATCGCTTCACTGCACACGTGGATTACAGTTATACCCATCGGATTACAGTTTTCCTCGGATTTATGCTTTTGCCCTGTGCCCATTTGTTCGTGTGATTTTGCCCGGGTTGGAAAACGTCTTCGTCTGGGGAGCACTCATAACTTTTTATGAATCTTCACGTACACTGACATCACTGTAGGACAAAACTTTCATGACGATTTCATTTCATGGCTACCCCACCATCATCTGCATCGGTGAAGCTGAACCATGTTGTGCGCGTTTTATCGTTTTCGTGCTTAGTTGTGTTTTGCCGGATTTCTTTTGTATCATTACCATTAGCCATTTCTGTTGTTGACTACCATAAATATACGCACAAATGTATTACAATAAGCTGCATTTTGTAAAAAGTCACTGAGTTCACTAAAGACCGGCTGAACTATGCGCTTTCTCTGGGGGGGACGTCCGTGCATCTTTGCCTCGACAGCCAGCCCCACACTCACGTGATTTGTTGCGCCGTGATGGTTCTGTCTCGTGTTTCTCCCATCGTATTTAGCGCAATAGACTTTAGAATAAAACGTATTCATGGATTTTCTCATTCAAAGTTCAAAGTTGTATTGTCATGTGGACAGTAAGGAAACACGTTTCCCTGTACAATGAAATTCTTTCTTTGCTGTCCACACCAAATGACAAAACCAACGTATAAAGATAAACATAAATAATAAGTAGCAAAGGCAGCATAAAGTATAAAAAACAGAATGGAAGTATAAAGTGTAATGTGCAGGTAGGTGTGTGTGGACAAGTCCAATACAGTCGTGTGAGGTCGATAGAATGAGGTGGCTCACGGTTATAAACTCCAGTCAGTTATTTAGGAGTCTAATGGCCTTGGAGAAGAAAGAGTTCTTTGGCCTGGAAGTCCTGAATTTCACACTCCAATACCTCCTGCCTGAGGGTAGAAGTGTGAACAGTTCGTGTTGGTGGTGAGTCGAGGCAGTTCTCCTGCGGACTCTGCAGTTGTAGATGCTCTGCAGTGAGGGCAGTGGGGTCCTGGTGATCTTCTCTGCAGTCATTTGTGGTCCATAGCAGTAGTGTTGAAGCACCACACGGTGATGCAGCTGGTCAAGATGCTCTCAACAATGCAGCTGTAGAAGTTGCCGAGGATCTTAGTCGACATACCAAACTTCCTCAAATCCTCCTGAGAAAGTACAGCCACTGTTGAGCCCTCTTGACCAGCTGTGTGGTGTTAAGTGTCCAAGTGAGGTCCTCACTGATGTAGACGCCCAGGTATTTAATGCTGCTCACCCTCTCCACTTCAAGCCCTCGGATGAACAGTGGATGGTGAGGTCTCCTCTCCTTCTTCATGTCCACTATCATCTCCTTCGTCTTGTCTGTGTTGAGGGTGAGGTTGTTGTCCTCACACCATGACACCAGACTGGCCACCTCCCTCCTGTAGGCCACCTCGTCCCCACCAGTGATGGGGGTCGTCTGAGAACTTTAGGATGACGTTATCTTTGTGGGAGGCGACACAGTTGTGGGTGAACAGGGTGTAGAGGATGCGGCTGAGGACACATCCCTGTGGGGTGCCTGTGTTTCTGATAATGCTGGCTGAAATCCTATTACCTGCCATTTCAGAAAGCACAGGAGCCTAGGAGCATTCATGGGGGTCCTGCACCCCTAACCCCTGTGAATCGCTAGGGATGACATGATTGCTTCACCTGTTCCATGTCACCTCGCTGTTTCAACTAGAATAACTGTACTTGTATATGGAGCACTGTTTGGTTTAAATTGAAATATAGAAAATGTCAGTTATGAAATACACAGGAAACAGTGCAGCAACATACAGTTGTGTGAAAAAGTAAGTGCACCCCATAGGAACAGGTGACTTTCTCAACAAATCTGAACAGGCAAACAGTTGCTCTTCACGCAGACGGTGCCAACAGATAGCATTGACCACAGACGTGAATACAAACACAAGGAAAAGGTGGCTCCTCAATCATCAAAAGGAATAAAGTGCAGAATTGGCTTAGACAAAGGGAGCAGAAGGGTGACGGTGTGAGGAACCTCATCAGAGTTGGTGCAGTTAGGAGTGGCGGCCAGTACGGCTTGCTGACCATGTTCATCCCTTTATAACCGCCATCTTCTGATGGCTCCTTCCAGCAGCATAACACACCATGTCACAAAGCTCAAATCGTCTCTAACTGGTTTCTTGAATATGACAAGGAGTTCGCTGGACTTCGCTCCAATGGTCTTGAATGATGACTTTTCTTCCAGGTTTGGTAGATTTTATAGACGCAGAGACGGAAGAGGCAGGGTGTTTGGGTGGAAGAGACATCAGCATCTGTCGGATTAGTCCTCCCCGACTCCCGGGCAGGAGCAGGTGTTGTATTTAAATTCCTCCCCCTATTTTTTGACAAATCCCATACCCGGTGAGGCTCGCCCTACCACTGAGACAAAGCCTCGTCAGCAGATCATCACTTGAATGGATGGATGCTCTGAGTGACCAAACTATCACGTCCTGTAGAAAGTAGAAAATTGAAAGTGTCAGATATGGCAAAATCCCATTTCAACACATCTACGGTCATATGGGTAGCCTAATAAAATATATATATACAGTGAGTATAGAAAAGAACCCCCCCCCCCCCCCTTTGAAATATCCCCTTTGT
Organism: Erpetoichthys calabaricus; assembly: GCF_900747795.2. NCBI lineage: Eukaryota > Metazoa > Chordata > Cladistia > Polypteriformes > Polypteridae > Erpetoichthys > Erpetoichthys calabaricus. Next base: position 88,847,082 of record NC_041408.2, read on the forward strand.
TTTTGCTTTACAGCCTTAAATGAAAACACACAAACTAATATTTTTTCCAACTTTACTTACTCAATGCAATCTCTAACATCCAAGTGAAAGATCTCACAGCTACAGTTCAGAAAAATGATTAAAAAAATAAAAAACAAGAAATCCTGAGATTAATAAAGGACCCCCCCCCCCCCCCACTAAACTCAGTCAGGTGTCAGTGCCCTCCATTTCCATTGCGGTTACTGGCTGTGCTCAATTGTAATGAGTGTGACTAGTGAAGCTGTTCCTGGCTCATTCATTCCCTTGCTTGGTAGTGCCACTGACAGCACACAACTGACTACGGGTGACAAGTCACTTTCAAAAGATCTCAGGGACAGAGTTGTGGACGGACATAAGGCAGGAGATGGAGACAAAAATATCTCAAAGGCTTTATCAATCCCAAGGAGCTTCATAAAGAAGTGTTTGGTACTACTAGGACCCTCCCTGGATCCGGCCGTCCCTCCAAACTGGAAACTGGCGAGAGAATCTACCAAGATGTCAATGGCCACTTTGAAGGAGTTACAGGATTTGATGACAAAGAGTGGCCATTGTGTGCAGGTGACAACAATTTCACCAGCGCTACACAATTGTGGCTTGTTCGGGAGGGTCGCAATTCTCAAGAAAGGCCACATTAAGGCTCGTTTGAGCTTTCCCAGAATGCACCTTGAAGATTCTGATGCCAAGTGGAAAAAGGTCTTATGGTCAGATGAGACCACAATCAAACTATGTGGCCTCAACACCAAACGGTACACCAATGCAGCTCACCATCCACAACACACCACACCAACAGTAAAGCATGGAGGGGGCAGCATCCTGTTGTGGGGGGCCTGGGGCTCTCGTTAGGGTAGAAGGAAAAATGCTTGGGGCAAAATACCGTCAAATTCTTGAGGAAAACCTGCTACCCTCTGCCAAAAAGTTGAAGATGGGCAGAATGTTCACCTTTAAACACGACAACGACCTGAAGCACACAGCAAAATGGACCACCCAGTGGCTGAAGGAGAATAAAGTGAATGTCCTGGTGTGGCCAGTCAGACCTAAATCACACTGAACATCTGTGGAAAGATCTGAAGATAGCAGACAACCAACACTCACCATCCGATGTAACCGAACTTGAACAGTTAAACTGTAAAGAAGAGTTGTGGGGCAAATATTACACAATCTAGGTGTGCAAAGCTGATAGAGAAGAATCAACAGACTCAAGGCTGTCATTAAAGCAAAAGGGGGGTCAACAAAATGACACTGACATTGGGGGGATTGATCCTTTATTCATCTCAGTATTTCTTGTTTTTGATTTTTTATCATTCTTCTGAACTGTAGCTGTGATTATCTTTCACTTGGATGTTAGAGGTGGCATTGAGTAAGTAAAGCTGGGAAGAAACATTTTTCTGTGTGTTTTTACAATTAAGGCTGTAAAGCACAAAAAATGGGAATATTTCGAAGTGGGAGATTCCTTTCTATACCCACTGTATATATATATATATATATATTAAAAAAAATATCCACAAGTTTGGACTCTTCTTTCTAGATGGCCGGCGAGAGAACAGTCAGCATGAAACAAATCATTACAAGAAGGGCCGAGGCGTAGGGGCTGCACGGAGGGTTTTAGTAGAAGTCACTCTAATGAGAAATTGACAGCATTAATAACCTGAAAATTGCCAGTAAAAAAAAAAAATAAAATAAAATAAAACGGCGCAGACGTTTTATGAGCGAAGCTGGACACGGGTCACTAAGCCAGACAGCTGCAATCGATAGCTCGCTAATGAATGAGGATTTCTGCCAGGTGACAGCCACTCACCCGAGTCACTTCTTATCTCTTTAATTGCATGAGCTAAATCAGCTAATGGCGCGGCAGCCTCGGCTAACTCAGAGACGTGACGTCGCTGGCCTTGCTGCCGTGTGGGCTTTGTGACTCGGCTAGCTGGGTGTCCCACAACACCCCCACCCAAAGGGGGCATTCAGTGCAGGTGGTCATTATTATTGTTGAGTTAGGACTGTGTGGTTTTGCTTTGTATGTATGTGTCTGTGACGGTCCAGGACGGCTCCACATTCCCTTGTCACGTCCAGGAGTGTCTTGAACCGTCGCTATTAATGAACCGAGGTGAGGCGGGCAAATGAGGACAAACACACATGCAGTGAGGGGTAGGTGCAAAAAGGGTCAAGTACTTTGATTTAAAGAAATCAGAAACGAAAGTGCAAAGAGTGCAGGATACCATCCACAATAAATAAATAATCTCATAAAAGAAAGTGAACGTAGAGGTTAAAACGGTTCAATAAATCATCCATTAAAACAAGGCTAAAATCCAAGACGCACAAGCGTCAAAATAAAGATAGGAATCTCTACATGGGGCTGCAGTAACGTGCCCTGACCACTAGAGGGCCTAGAACACCAATGCCCAGAAATGGCATTGGGGCACAGCCTGCAGGCAGCACTTCCGGGTCAAACGGAAGTTCCAAAGAGTAGGAATCACGTATCCCTGCAGCACCCCCTGGTGGCACCTATGGAACACGACAAGGCTGCTCAATCGGACTCCAGTTCCCAACATGCCTTGTGGGTGTTTGCACTGGTATCTTCGCCTAGGGAGACAGCCATCTAGTGTGTTGGAGAAGCCAGTAGCCTTGCCAGGTTGTCTTTCCATCCTACTGGCCTCCCATCTGGGTAAAGGATCAGAATCCATCTTGCCCGGGATGCCTAGGGTTACCAGACGTCCCTTATGTACGGGACATGTCCCAGATTTGATCGTTTTGTCCCCTGTCCTGTACTGACCTTTCAGGGACACCCAAATTTAGTCCATTTTCAAATTTAGTAATACAGTAATCCCTCCTCCATCGCGGGGGTTGCGTTCCAGAGCCACCCGCGAAATAAGAAAATCCGCGAAGTAGAAACCATATGTTTATATGGTTATTTTTATATTGTCATGCTTGGGTCACAGATTTGCGCAGAAACACAGGAGGTTGTAGAGAGACAGGAACGTTATTCAAACACTGCAAACAAACATTTGTCTCTTTTTCAAAAGTTTAAACTGTGCTCCATGACAAGACAGAGATGACAGTTCCGTCTCACAATTAAAAGAATGCAAACATATCTTCCTTTTCAAAGGAGTGCGTGTCAGGAGCAGATCATGTCACAGAGATAAAGAAAGCAATCTCTGACAAACAAATCAATAGGGCTGTTTGGATTAAGTATGCGAAGCACCGCGGCACAAAGCTGTTGAAGGCGGCAGCTCACACCCCCTCCGTCAGGAGCAGAGAGAGAGAGAGACAGAGTTTGTTTTTCAAGCAAAAATCAATACGTGCCCTTCGAGCTTTTAAGTATGCGAAGCACCGTTCAGCTGCACAAAAGATAGCAACGTGAAGATAATCTTTCAGCATTTTTAGACTAGCGTCCGTATCGTCTAGGTGTGCGAACAGCCCCCCTGCTCAATCCCCCTACGTCAGTATCACAGAAAGTCAGCGCAAGAGAAAGAGAAAAGTAAGCTGGGTAGCTTCTCAGCCATCTGCCAATAGCGTCCCTTGTATGAAATCAACGTGGCAAACCAACTGAGGAAGCATGTGCCAGAAATTAAAAGACCCATTGTCCGCAGAAACCTGTGAAGCAGTGAAAAATCCGCGATATATATTTAAATATGCTTACATATAAAATCCGCAATGGAGTGAAGCCGCGAAAGGCGAAGCGCGATATAGCGAGGGATTACTGTAAAAATATTTTTTTACTACCTTCTTACGGAACTTAGTTGTAACTTTATAAGTTAATTATACAGTAATCCCTCGCTACTTCGTGGTTCACTTTTCACGGCTTCACTCCATCGCGGATTTTATATGTAAGCATATCTAAATATATATCACGGATTTTTCGCTGCTTCGCGGGTTTCTGCGGACAATGGGTCTTTTAATTTCTGGCACATGCTTCCTCAGTTGGTTTGCCACGTTGATTTCATACAAGAGATGCGGATGGCTGAGAAGCTACCCAATCAGAGCACACAGTTAAGTTCCTGTGTGCTGCTGATTGGCTCAGCGATGGAGTGTTGCATTAACCAGGAAGTCTCATCTCACTCATTCGGCATTAACGTGCTACTGCTTCAGGGGCCGTGTCCAAGCGCCAACAGAAGATGCAAATGATTGCAGAAAAGGTAAAAGTTTTGGATATGTTGAAGGAAGGGAACAGCTACACCGCTGCAGGACATCGATTCTTTTTATTTAAAAAGGAGGAAAAGCATATAAGATCTACGGCCGCAGTGTCCTTTAACCAGGGCGCAAAACGAGTTGCAAGTGGACGTGATAAGGCAGTAGTCTGGATGGAATCTGCTTTAGGAATCTTTGCAACAAGGTTGACGACGTCATGACCACCTACAAGCTGCTCTTCGACCGGAAAAAGAAGCAGCGGCAGCAACTGCCGATCACAATGTTTTTGCAGCCTCGCAAAAAAGAGCCAGTTCCTACTACCGTCTTTTTCCGAAAATAAGACACTGTCTTACTTTCTTTTTTGGTCCAAAATACGCACTAGGGCTTATTTTCGGGGGAGGACAAAAATAAAAGTATATTTATATATTTTTATTTAATATTTATTTATTTTACACAGAATACAGAAATTAAAATTGATTCAATTACAGTCATGTCATCTTCTTCTGGAACATCGTCATAAATCAAGATTTACACCCCTGGAGTCTTCCACAATTCCCTTTTTGTACTCGACGGAATAGCTCTTTTGTTTTGTACTCATTTTAACTGCGGTTAAAAATTATTCACTTTATAAAAAATAAAATTACGTATGAGGAAATAATCAGACTTACAAGACTGAAATGAACAAACACTGTATCTGCACTGTCGCTCAATGTAGACTGCTGCCTTAACGAACAATTATTTATAGTGTGCGCCAACGACGCGTTCCGTCGCATTCCGCATATGCATGCCCCCCTCCACCCCCTTCCCACCTCATTCGACCATACTCTGCGATACGCGCGACGCAGTACAACACAGCAGAGCAGAGCGGACACAATATTTATGTATTCATGCTGCCTTATGTTGTATTTTTAAGATAAATTCCAAGAATTAATTTGAAACGAACTGTAGAGGTAAACAATGAATTTCTCGGAATATTTTATTTCAAACATTTCTCTGAAATACGAGTATTAGGGAAGCTAAACATACTTAATAAATCAACAGCATTTTTTAACGAATTCTTTTTTTCACATTATTTTAACTAGGGCTTATTTTCGGGGGAGGGCTTATATTACAAAAAGTTCCGAAAATCTCGATAGGGCTTATTTTCGGGGGATGTCTTAATTTCGGAAAAAGACGGTACTACTACTACTACGGATACACCTTCGGAAACCGTGGAGGAGGTGCCCCAGGAAATGGCACCGCCGTCTGAAGAGACGTAAAATACAGTCATCGGCTGCGCAGTAAAAGTCATCATCACCTTCATCGTCATCATTTTTACTGTACAGCATATTCATCACCATCATCACATCATATATAGCTACGTGTACTTCGCTATACAGTAAGTGTAAACTTATCTACCGATTTCTTATTGCTTAGCAGTTGTCCCTGTTATTAACAGAGTAAAGGGTGGGTTGTAAACAATACAGGGAGGGTTTAAAAACGTCCAAATACACGTTAAATAATTAAATAAATATGGTGTCCCTACTTCGCGGAAATTCAGTTATCGCGGTCGGCCTTGGAACCTATCTCTCGCGATAAGTGAGGGATTACTGTACTTTCTTTTCTCAGATTCTCTTGATAAAAATAACCCAAATGTAACGAGGAAACTCGTGTGTGCTGCCCGTTTGCAGCTTGTTCAGTTGCTCTGGTTGGCTGAGGACAGCGACTCTCTTACTTACCATTTGGCTCTCCAGCCGCGCTGCTGTGCTCTTCTGTATCAGCATTACAACACACGGGGTCGACTAAGGGTGGTGTTACTACTTGTCATGGCCCACTTTTTTTCTAACTGCCCGTATTAAATAATAATATTTCTCTGTTGTCTGTATTAAATAAATATTCTAAAAAGATTCACTTTTACAGAATTTTTTTAGCTTGTATTGAATAATTTTCAAATGAGTTTTCTTTTGTTTTCCTCATAACCCATTAAAATCCTTGCTTTATGTTTTTAAGTTATGTCTTTACTTTTATATAATATATTGCTCTGGGTGTGTAGGGGACATGTATAAATTTATATATATTGTGATGGATGGCCGGCTAAATATTCCGGCCCACCCCTCCAGGCCGACAGGTGGAGCTCTCCCAACAACATGGAGGTTCCCCGAATTCCAGCAGGGCCTCATGGACCTTGTAGTTTGTATGCGCAGCCCTGCTGGATACCATGGGGGCCACCGGGAGTCGCTGTAGGGAGGCGGTCAGACTGTTATGTGCCCTATAACCTGGAAGTACGTCCTGGTCACATGAAAAGGAGAAATGACGTACTTCCAGGTTGAAGAAAAGGACTTTGACTCTGACCCGGAAGTAATGAGGACTTGTGGATTGTTGGACAGGAACCACTTCTGGGTCAGGGGGTAAAAAAGGACTGTGGGAAAGCCCAGACACTGAGCTGAGCTGGGAGGAAGGGTGGCAAAGTGTCTGGGAGAGGAGGATTGGTATTTGTGCTTGATTATTGATTATTGCTATTTGTATGTGTAGTGTGGAGTGGAGGGTGCTTAGTGCACATTATTATCATAAAAATAAAAAGTCTTGGACTTTTACCTGGTGTTTGGCGTGGTACCTGAGGGTTCGAGAGGTCGATAACAGCCTCTACTGCTACAATATATAGTAATATAGAGAGAGATTTTAAGAGTGTCCCATATTTCTAATTTTCTAATCTGGCAACCCTAGGAATGCCCCCATCACACCCACGCAGCCATGAGGCCAACTTAGACTCAGCAATCAACCAAACACGCATAAGGTTGGAACGCTGGAGATACGCACATGTGGAGGGGTTTGCCTTTCACTTTCTCCTGAACTGCATGGCCACCTTTCAAAGGACATGATGGCAATCGCTCAGCAGTCCCCGCTTCTCTTCTTCACTCTTCTGAGTGCCACACACACACAACAGAGCACCATGGGACAGCCCGTCTCTGCCATTCCAGCCACACGTCCTCTCCTGCACCCGCGTCCTTCGGCCCCCTGAGTTGTTTAAGCCTTCTTTTCACCGCACCTCCCAGGTTTCACTCTGCAGTTTAGCTCTCAGGGTCCCTGGGATTAACCTCCCCGCACTTCGTTTAAAGCTTTCAGAACCCGCCGGTGATGAGGTGAGCTCAGATGTGCTCTCGCAAAGCGCCTTTCATCGGCGGAACATGCTGGCGCCGCGAGCCATCGACCTCAGAATGATCAGGATTAAAATTAAAAGTAACTTAAAGCTCACCGGGCTGCTAACTAAACCACCAACGAACTGTCCTGAAAGTCGGCTCAGGCTTAAAAGTAAAAGTGCCATTAGTGCAGATGCTAAAACTGGATGCATTTTGGTACATTTAATACTGAATTAAAATCATCAATAATAATAATACATTTTATTTATATAACGCCTTTCCCATGCTCAAGGTGCATAGGGACTCGCTGGACATTCTCAGATGCTTTTCCGCTCTCCTCACAGTTGCACAGAGAGGTCATCTGAGCCACCACAGCCATTCAGTAAGCGTGAATCAGCCTGAAGTCGGGACAAACGTTACCAGGGGCCTCATGTATAACGGCGTGCGTAGAATTCACACTAAAACATGGCGTATGGACAAAAGCAGAAATGTGCGTATGCACAAAAAAATCCAGATGCATAAATCTGTGTGAACACCAACTTCCATGTTCTTCCGCTACATAAATCCCGGTAAGTGTGAAAAGTAACACACGTGCACGCGCCTGCTGTCCCGCCCCAACTCCTCAAAGACTTACACTTCTTTGAATATGAAAATCAATATAAATAGCCCTTAAGCGCAGCCTTCTGTGAAAAGACAATGGCAATAACACGGGGGAAATAGAAGAATTTCAGCGAATACCAAGTGGAGGCAAAGAAAAACATTCTATTTGTTGGTTTAAACAGTGATATAAACAACAAAAGGAAGCTGATCGAGTGACATAGAGTGTCGGAGAAACTCAAAAGCTCAACTTCACAAAGTCACACAGTGCCCGAAATAAAAAAGAAGTTGTCAGATATCGAAGTCGCCGTGAAAAGGCGAGTCGTAGCCCACCGTCTGAGTGTCATATGGAAGCTTATTAGGGTACAGAGAAAAAAAAAATAGGCACACAGTGTGAAAAAAAGCACGAAATGTCAACTTTAATCACAAAATTTCCACTTTAATCACGTAGTTTATTTTGTCATTAAAGTAGAACATCATAAACTTCATCTTAAAATCGTTTAATTTACTAGTTTCTCAAATCCCATCGTAACTAAAGTAGCACGTTAAATGCTTTGTTTTGTATTTGATCTTCTATGTGCTCTATGTGTGTGAATCACTACGTGCTTCTTAAACGGGGTTTCTCTTCCTCCGACAGGACACAGAATCCATTACATTCGTGATATTACAGCTCTCTGAATAATTAAAATACTGAGATGTATACGTGATAGCATTTTCATGATGATAGAAATGAAAGCAAGTTATTAAACATGGGAACACGGTGGCGCAGTGACTGTTCATGTCTCACGCAAGATGATTGCTGTGCGCGACCTTCGATGAAATACTTTATTTTAGCAGTACTGTCTCTGTCAAACGTACTGACCCCCAATTCCTGTCCTTCCTTTTCTTTCTCCAAATACCCAATCGCCACAAAATCAGCTCTGTCATAGATGTTAAGCCATCTGTAAGCTTAGAACGCCGATTCTTCAAAACTTTTATTAAACATTGAAATATCTTGGTAGTACATGTTTAATTATTCTATCCATCTATCCATCCAGGGTCATGCCAGTCCCAGCAAGAATACAGCGCGAGGCAGGAACAACGGGGCACCAGCTCATTGCTAACGCTGCGACACCGTGTCCTCAAATGTTTAATTATTAACAATATAGATTATTTACATGATGTTAAAGTTTTATCTGTATAATGTACTTTGCTGCATTTCATCTTAAACATGATATCAAGAGCTCCAAGAAGATAGTACCTGGAAATCTAAATTGACTTAGAAGCCAGTCGTCATCATATATAAATATGCACTTTATAAAGGGGCTCAGGTTGTGCAATATTATAACTGTATCGCACGTTTACGGTAAGGTGATTGTACTTATAAGTACAAACAGTTCTACAAGGAACACTTGATGGACTGATTGAGTGCATTTAGAGCTCTTGGGATGAAACTGTTTCTGAACTGCGAGGTCCCGATAGGAAAGGCTCTGAAGCGTTTGCTGTATGAGAGCAGTTCAAATAGACTGTGCACATGGCCGAGGCAGTGTGTGCTCGATGCTGTATGCCGATAATCTGATCAGCTGCTGTAGAGCCGTGATTCCACACTCAGATACAGTGGGATAAATACTCTGAGTGGTGCAGTGAGAGTAACAACGCTAAAGCAGCGATGGTATTTCGAATAGTTTGGACATTCCATGGACCATTATATTGTTACGGGTTAATTACAATCAGATGCCTTAAACTAATAAACAATATGCAATTAATTTCAGTATATTTGATAAAGCCGTGACATGGATGTGGATCTAAAAAAGAAAGGGAAATCTCAAAGGAACAAAAGCACTGCTTTGACGCTGGGTGCCGCCAGTTTGCAAAACCGAGCGGAGAACTTGCGTACGCCAGGGATTGAGCTAGCCTGAGAATGTGTGTGGCTTTACACCAAGTTTAGTTTTATACATCGCGATGTGAGCTTGGAGACAGGCGAATTTCCCATTGGGATTAATAAAGTATCTATCTATCTATCTACACAACATTTTTGTGTGTACACACCGCTTATACATGAGGCCCCTAGTCTGATGAATCTCGATTTATCCTCAAAGACACCAGATGGTTGGTGCCAACAACATGAATCTGGGCACCCAACCTGCCTTGAGTCAACAGTCCAGGCTGGATGTGGAGGTGCTGGTGGTGTGAAGGTGTGGGGAATGCTCTCTGGGCACACTTGAGCCTGTTAATTCCAATCAATCACTGCTTAAATGTTACAGCATTGATGATGAGCATTGGCATCGCTTCATGTGCCATATCCTCTTAATGGTTACTGCCAGCATGATCATGGACCACCACATCACAAAGCAAACTGGTTTCATGAACAAGACAATGGGTTCAGTGTTCTTCAGCAGCCACCGGATCTGGGATTTGGTAGAACGGGAGAGTCCCACATTGAACGTACAACTTGGAAATCTGCAGAACCTGAGTGGTGCAATCGTGTTGTAAAAGAAAGAGAGGACAGAGATAAAGATTTAGGGTGCCAAGATGGCCTCCCCCTATAAATGGAAGCAGCAAAAAGTCAAAACACACGCAATTATTGCGAAGTCGTCTCTGCAGACACAAGTTCAAAACAACTGTCCAAGGCAGTGGCACCTTTCGCTCTCAGGAAGAGGCGGGTCCAGGTGGACAGACACAGGAAGTGACATTAGAGGTGTGCAAGCCGCCAATCGTCTGGTCTACGAGAGGGAGAAAGAGAGAAAGATGATAAGACACAGCACCATCCCCGGGTGTGGCAGTGGAATTACAGTCACTAGATGGTAAGACACAACGTCAATCCCTGGTGTGGCAGTGGAATTACAGTCACTAGATGGTAAAACACAACGTCAATCCCTGGTGTGGCAGTGGAATTACAGTCACTAGATGGTAAGACACAGCGCCAACCCCTGGTGTGGCAGTGGAATTACAGTCACTAGATGGTAAGACACAGCGCCAACCCCTGGTGTGGCAGTGGAATTACAGTCACTAGATGGTAAGACACAGCGCCAACCCCTGGTGTGGCAGTGGAATTACAGTCACTAGATGGTAAAACACAGCGCCAACCCCTGGTGTGGCAGTGGAATTACAGTCACTAGATGGTAAGACACAGCGCCAACCCCTGGTGTGGCGGTGGAATTACAGTCACTAGATGGTAAGATGCAGCGCCAACTCCCAGTGTGACTGTGGAATTGCACTCACTAGATGGTAAGACACAGCGCCAATCCCTGGTGTGGCGGTGGTATTACAGTCACTAGATGGTAAAACACAGCGCCAACCCCTGGTGTGGCAGTGGAATTACAGTCACTAGATGGTAAAACACAGCGCCAATCCCTGGTGTAGCGGTGGAATTACAGTCACTAGATGGTAAAACACAGCGCCAACCCCTGGTGTGGCAGTGGAATTACAGTCACTAGATGGTAAAACACAGCGCCAATCCCTGGTGTGGCGGTGGAATTACAGTCACTAGATGGTAAGACACAGCGCCAATCCCTGGTGTGGCGGTGGAATTACAGTCACTAGATGGTAAAACACAGCGCCAATCCCTGGTGTGGCGGTGGAATTACAGTCACTAGATGGTAAAACACAGCGCCAACCCCTGGTGTGGCAGTGGAATTACAGTCACTAGATGGTAAAACACAGCGCCAACCCCTGGTGTGGCAGTGGAATTACAGTCACTAGATGGTAAGACACAGCGCCAACCCCTGGTGTGGTGGTGGAATTGCACTCACTAGATGGTAAGACACAGCGCCAACCCCTGGTGTGGCGGTGGAATTATAATCACCGGAATATTAAAAGACAGCACCAACCCCATGTGTGGCGGTGGAATTACAGTCACTAGAGCCCTAGAGTGGCAATGTCAACGTGGACCAGAATCTCAAAGGGATGTTTCCATCATCTTGTGGAATCCATGCCATGGAGAACTGAGGTTGTTTTGAGGGTGAAAAGGAAGACCCTACAGTGTATGAGCACAGAGGTCCTAAGGATCTGATTAGTTAGTATACATACCTGGGCAGTGCCAGGGTCTTTAACGCGTCATTTATGAACACGTGGTGGGGTTGAAGTAGTCACCTTTAAGGATATGCATTACAAGATGCCACACAGTTCTGAGGTGAACAGTTTTCAGCTTTGCTTTAGGCGCCAAGTCATACGTGAAAACCACTGAAGTGCTAATGAGGAGCCGCGCGTTCGGGAGATCAATCGACTGTAGTTAGGTGTCACAAAGCTTCTTGAAACAATGAATCACTGCTATTGTTCCCAAACAGAAACCTTCTGATTCTCCATAAATTCTACACAATCATTCTGCTTTAAATGAAGTGACAGGCGTGTGGACAAATGAAGACAATGGAGTGCAGTTCTGCACTGGACAAAGGAGGAGTAACGAGAAGAGCAGATCGTTCGTCTGGTATTGTTTGTGAGGAGCACTGAGCTTCATCAATCATCCATCCTGTCCATTCTCAAGTCTGCATCTTTTAATTAGGGTCTCGGAGGGCCAGGAAACCATTCCTCCACAGAGGGCACTCAGCGGCAGAATGCCAATCTTCTTGATACGTCGGGGTGACGCTGATCATTGGAGGCTGGTTGATTGATGGCAGCTTCACTGATAACCTTCTTGTTGCTCCCTTTCACCTTGTCTGGGCTTCTGTGTCACCATCTTTAAATGGACACTGGACAGACAAACCACATATGGCATCAATGGGCTACAAAACATCAACAATGGCAATGCTGAAGGTGGTGTGGTGACTAAGGGACTACACATAATACAAGGCGACTTCTGTCCATCCAGCAGTCACACCACATTAGGCATGCTCACCGTTAACGCTTACAATGCGCCATCTACTGGAAAGTGTTTTGCAATGCATGTCCTAATAAAAAGTCGCCGCATTTTTCATTCCAACAGGTGGCACATGTCAAACAATAGCCATGCAGTTGGTAATCCTTTACACATTGGACACATCTATTCATTTTTTACACATTTCCTTCTCTCTTTTGTCAAGAATTAGAACTTATTTTCGTGTTTTTAACCCTAGAATTCAAATTTAAGGTAACAATTGTTACGGTTAATGGGGCGTATCCTCAGATGTCCAAGTTAATGAGTTCAATCTCTTTTTTTAAATGATTCTTTTACACCTAAATACTTTGTGAACTTTTAACTTGTTCCTAAATGTTTCAGCTCAGTTCATGTCTCATGTTTTGGCTTCGGTAATTAGGGCTATTTTTTATCTTGTTTTTGACCTCACTTTGTCCCCTGGTTTCTTTTTTAAATTCTTCTTGCCAGTTCGAGTGTATAACATTCTGATTCTGAATACCACATAAAGGACCAAAAAAAATAGACACTATAATGTAAGGAAAATGTAAATAGAAAAAATCTCTATTTGCGAAATGCTAAAGGTTGTGTCCATCAGTCACACAATTACTGGGACTGGAATTTCGATCTTGGTCTTAATCGATAGCTTATGACGTAATATGCCCAGGTGAAGCAAAAAATGCAAAGTTATCAGGGCTCACGTCTTTTGAGCAAACTGCTCGAGAGGGCGACATGGCTGAAAGGAAAAGAACAGCAGCGCCATCTGCTGAGTGTGAAGCACATTGCTGAGGCAGCTCAAAGGAAGTAGAAGAAGAAGAAGAAGAAGAACAGCAGCACCATCTGCTGAGTGTGAAGCACATTGCTGAGGCAGCTCAAAGGAAGAAGAAGAAGAAGAACAGCAGCACCATCTGCTGAGTGTGAAGCACATTGCTGAGGCAGCTCAAAGGAAGAAGTAGAAGAAGAACAGCAGCGCCATCTGCTGAGTGTGAAGCACATTGCTGAGGCAGCTCAAAGGAAGAAGAAGTAGAAGAACAGCAGCACCATCTGCTGAGTGTGAAGCACATTGCTGAGGCAGCTCAAAGGAAGAAGAAGTAGAAGAAGAACAGCAGCACCATCTGCTGAGTGTGAAGCACACTGCTGAGGCAGCTCAAAGGAAGAAGAAGAAGAACAGCAGCACCATCTGTTGAGTGTGAAGCACATTGCTGAGGCAGCTCAAAGGAAGAAGAAGAACAGCAGCACCATCTGCTGAGTGTGAAGCACATCGCTGAGGCAGCTCAAAGAAAGAAGAAGAACAGCAGCGCCATCTGCTGAACATCAAGTATGGGAAAACAGAACATTCACACGACAAAGGCCTGCGCAAATTGACCCTTACAATCACAGAATAATGTGCTACACACCGTGACACTGCAATAAAAGTAAAAATAAAAATAAAATAAAACCTCCAGTGGTGACATCTCCTGAGCGTCAAGCATCTCCTGTGATGAAGAACAACGAGAGGCAAACGTGAGTCTAGAGCCCCTGAGCAGCTGGCTGGCACTGTGGCTCATCGACTGTTTCAGGTCAGCCATGGCTTCCTCCCAGCTGGGGTTCAAGCTTCTCATTTCTGCTTACACCCCATTGCCTGCAGCATACGTTTTTATATACAATATATATACAGTTATATGACAACATTTGGGAACCCCTCTTAATTCTTTGGATTTTTGTTTCTCATTGGCTGAGCTTTCAAAGTAGCAACTTCCTTTTAATATCTGACATGTCTTATGGAAATAGTATTTCAGCAGTGACATTAAGTTTATTGGATTAACAGAAAATATGGAATATGAATCATAACAAAATTAGACAGGTGCATAAATGTGGGCACCCCAACGGAGATATGACATCAATACTTAGCTGAGCCTCCTTTTGTCCTCTAGACGCTGTCCTCCTATAGCCTCTGATGAGTGTCTGATTCTGGATGGAGGTCTTGTTCACCATTCTTCATACAAAATCTCTCCAGTTCAGTTCAATTTGATGGACAGCCTGCTTCAAATCATCCCATAGATTTTCTCTGATATTCAAGTCAGGGGACTGTGACGGCCATTCCAGAACATTGTACTTCTCCCTCTGCATGAATGCCTTTGTAGATTTCCAACTGTGTTTTGGCTCATTGTCTTGTTGGAATATCCAACCCCTGTGTAACTTCAACTTTGTGACTGATGCTTGAACATTATCCTGAAAAATTTGTTGATATTGGGTTGAATTCATGCGACACCTCGACTTTAACAAGGGCCCCAGTCCCTGAACTAGCCACACAGCCCCACAGCATGATGGAACCTCCACCAAATGTGACAGTAGGTAGCAGGTGTTTGTCTTGGAATGTGGTGTTCTTCTTCCACCATGTAAAGAGCTTTTTGTTCTGACCAAATAACTCAATTTGTGTCTCATCAGTCCAAAGCACTTTGTTCCAAAATGAATCTGGCTTGTCTAAATGAGCATTGGCATACAACAAGCGACTCTGTTTGTGGCGTGAGTGCAGAAAGGGCTTCTTTCTCATCACCCCGCCATACAGATGTTCTTTGTGCAAATTGCTCTGAATTGTAGAACGATGTACAGATACACCATCTGCAGCAAGATGTTCTTGCGGGTCTTTGGAGGTGATCTGTGGTTGTCTGTCACCATTCTCACAATCCTGCTCATATGCCGCTCCTGTATTTTTCTTGGCCTGCCAGACCTGCTGGGTTTAACAGCAACTGTGCCTGTGGCCTTCCATTTCCTGATTCCATTCCTTAGTTACAGAAACTGACAGTTTAAACCTCTGAGATGGCTTTTTGTAGCCTTCCCCTAAACCAGGAGACTCAACAATCTTTGTTTTCAGATCTTTGGAGAGTTGCTTTGAGGATCCCATGCTGTCACTCTTCAGAGGAGAGTCAAAGGGAAGGAAGCACAACTTGCGATTGACCTCCTTAAATAGCTTTATATCTCATGATTGGACAACATGTCTATGAAGTTCTAGGCTTAATGAGCTCATCAACCAACCAATCAGCATTGAGCAGTGACAGGCATTCAAATCAGCACAATGACAAGGGGACCCACATTTGTGCACAGACAGTTTTTCACATTTGATTTAATTTCATACAACTAAATACTGCGTCACTAAAAATCTTTGTTCGGAAAACACCGCAGTACTCCTAGGAAATGAAAGACAGACCACTGTTATCTTTACTGGTGAAAGGAGAGTCAATTATTATGCAGGCTGAGAGGGGGTCCCAAACTTTTTCATATGACTGTATATACACACTTACCCACTTATCCCTTTTTTCTTTTGTCATTTGTGTGTTTTTCCATTCACAGTTCATTTCCTAACAGAATCTTCCATTGCAGTCTTGTGGTGACATTTTGAATGGTGCACAATTTCACATTTCTGCTGTTGTTCTTCTGCTTTCACAGTTTTTACTTTTTCATAATGAAGACAGCAGCCATGAAGGCGCTTTCCTACGCTCTTTCTCTATGTCGTGATGTTTGTTTTTTCTAATTGTCCCCTCAAAGTGTGACACAAACGACGTAGGCTGCCATGTTTTGGGTGACTTTCTCGTCAGTGACAGCATGTGGTTTCCTGCTGCTGCAGTCGGACCACAGCAAGTCCTGTGGCGACCCCCTGCTAATGAACAGCAGACACTTGCGGGCCGAGTCGGCGCACGCAGGTAATTAAAGGAGGGGAGGGAGCGCAAGTCCTCCTCCCGCCGCCGCCGCCGCTGCCTGATGAATGTCCCCAATCCTTTTGGATGAAGTGCCACTGCTTTTGTGGCTCTGACTACGTTTTTCATTCCTCAGCCCGGCTGGCAGCGTTTTGTGACACTATGGCACACGCAGGTATTCTTCAGTTGTTTCAAAAGGATAAATCAATTTGTGGGTTTAAAATAAAAAGCTCAAAGTCTGCCGGCTTAAAGATCTCCTCGGCCTCCAAGGAATTAATTACGGAATGCGAATCAAGCTCCGCACACTTCATCTCCATCTGAAAGGATGTCTATATTTCTCAGCGGTCTTTGATGTAACCTAAAATTAGCACAATTCTACAGGACTACAACATAGCATATGCTGTTTATTTACAGAGAAAATACACCAAAAAGAAAGAAAGAAAGAAAGAAAGAAAGAAAGAAAGAAAGAAAGAAAGAAAGAAAGAAAGAAAGAAAGAAAGAAAGAAAGAAAGAGGGCGCTGAATCATGAAAAGGCATACAGTGGCACTGGACGGGATGAGCGATGACAATCTGAAATGAAGAATCTCCTTTAAAACAAGTAATGGGAGGCATTTGTGGGCTCTAATGGGATGTTTTATCAATCGCAGCTGCTTCGCTCTGTGAAAAATAGCCTGCGCTCTAAAAATGGTGCACTTGAATGTATTGCCTTTAAATGGTGCAAATGAGAGCTGCTTTGGAAATCAGGGACTGAGGACTTGAAAGTAACAAAAAAAATGAAAATCCACTGCGTCCCATCTGCTGCCATGTTTCATGCGCTCATTTCCATAAACACAGACTCATCCAGCATTTTGGTTTAATATGAAGTTGGCAGAAAGAATCACATCGGAAATATCTGTGTGGAAAGAGCTGAACGCGGGGCTTCCGGCTTCAAAGACCAGGCCGGCTCTGCGAGTCAAACAGAAGGCTCGGTGAGTACGAGCTTAGAGAGGCTTCTCAATAAAAACAACACAAAATTAAAACAAAAATAAATAAAACATTACTGCGGAGCGCATCAGCTTATCTGCCCAAGTAATTATGTGAAGGAACACTTTTACAATCCAATGAAATAGTTTATATGTTTAATCAGCCATTACCAGCAGCTGATGTCTTGTGTACAGAGTGCAGTGTCACACTTGTTAGTATGTGACACCGATATGGGGGGGGGGGGGGGGTTACTGGTGGGAGTCTCCACACACTTTGTCCAGACTTGCGTGTACAACTAAAGCCAAACACCACCGGGGACTCCCCTCAAATTTAAGCCAGACACTTTATACAGCTAGATAGATAGATAGATAGATAGATAGATAGATAGATAGATAGATAGATAGATAGATAGATAGATAGATAGATAGATAGATAGATAGATAGATAGATGTGAAAGGCACTATATAATAGATAGATATAGATGTGAAAGGCACTATATAACAGATAGATAGATAGATAGATAGATAGATAGATAGATAGATAGATAGATAGATAGATAGATAGATAGATAGATAGATAGATAGATAGATAGACATGAAAGGCACTATATAATAGATAGATATAGATGTGAAAGGCACTATATAATAGATAGATAGATAGATAGATAGATAGATAGATAGATAGATAGATAGATAGATAGATAGATAGATAGATAGATAGACGTGAAAGGCACTATATAATAGATAGATAGATAGATAGATAGATAGATAGATAGATAGATAGATAGATAGATAGATAGATAGATAGATAGATAGATAGATAGATAGATAGATAGAGTTGTGCTGCACGTTTAGTCTTGTTCATATCGTTTCTGATACGTTTCCACCATCTACTCTAAGTACCATGATGTTCCAAAAATGATGGATGGATTAAAAGCCAGAAGTCTGCATGACCGTCATCATCAAGTCCTTCCATGAGAACCCGAACTACAAAGAGGACTATTTCATTTATGTTAGGTAGAATGCCCAGAGGGGACTGGGTGGTCTCGTGGCCTGGAACCCCTACAGATTTTATTTTTTTCTCCAGCTTTCTGGAGTTTTTTTTTGTGTTTTTCTGTCCACCCTGGCCATCGGACCTTACTCCTTTTCTATGTTAACTAATGTTGTCTTATTTTAATTTCTTATTTTGTCTTTTATTTTTCTTTTCTTCATTATGTAAAGCACTTTGAGCTACTTTTTGTATGAAAATGTGCTATAGAAATAAATGTTGTTGTTGTTGTTTCGTTCTTCACTACTCATCGCAGACTTTGGTCTCCCCAGAGGTTTTACTTCTCCGGAGTTTTTGTTTTCCTCTCCCCCTTTCCACTTGGCCGTAGCTCAATGGTAACATTAATGGACAGGTATCAATAGGATCAATTTACGTTAATCGGTGTGGCACACCTTGCTGTCGTGCTGTGTGTCTTTGTGGTGCCACACTGAGTCACCTCTGAGCCAGTGCCAGTGTCACTAGAGTGGCCAAGTGCTACTTAGCTGAAGTCACGTGTTGTTTGCTATGTGTCATTGGAGGGGCTGTAGCTGCAGCTCCAAGTCTCACCTGCCATGCCAAACAAAAGAGGACAAAGGGACTTTATCGTATAGTAGTGCCCACCCTAGAAAGCACATTCCAAAATTACCAATAATTACCTGATTGGTTGCACAGTGTGATTTCACTTTCAGATGCCAGTTGTTACCAATGCGTCAGCGTGTTATTACATCCCAGCCCCCTCATTATTTTTGGCTATTATCGTTACATTAATAAGAAATGTTTGTTTGAAAAACTGATTTTTTGAGTAATAAGTTTTAAAAAAAAAAGTAATTTTCTGTGGCCGTGAGGCGGTCTCTCATTTCATGAAAGCCGCAATGCCACTTTCTCCACACGTTGCTGTTATTATTTCTCTGTTTTGTTTTTTACGGCTCATAAGAGTGTTCAGTTGGTTTCTGCCTGGTGATTAAAAAATAATTAGTTAACATAATAAAAGAAATTGCCTCCAGTTATTCTTTCAATTTCCATAACCACCCCCTGATGACATATTTATTGAGACTAAACTTCTGTCACAGAAATAAAACAAATGTTTTTCGCATGTTCAAGTGAAACTTTTTGATGGTAGAGGCCGCTCGTGTTGTGGCTCCTGTTGGTGTTTCCCTCTTGTGGAAAGAATCAAAAGAGAACGTACAGAGCAGGGGACCCCATTCTCGGTGACTTCTGAGCTCAGTCACTAAATGATTCTCTTCCACAGAGTTCAGAAGCAGGGCCCTAAGTGAATGCTGACTTCTATTAGCATCATTCTTGAAATAGCCCCCAGAATGGAAGGGGAGGTCAATTTGGGGGAAACCGGAAGTGACATCACAGACCATCTAGGGATACATACAGGGAGAGGAGAAGGAGGCATATGTGGCCAAATGTGGCCATGTCCTCACACGCTGGAAACGGGTGGCTTATGTTACTAGGGCCTTGTAGGACTTCCCAATGTGCGCACATGGGACACTCCGTGTAACGTCAGCCCTTCTAGGGCCGTTTGGATTGGTGCCTGCCTGGTGGGCTACACATCTCTGAAGAAAGGCCAGTTTTTAAAAGGACAATTGAAAAAGCAACCAGAAGACGAGGGGTTCAGGGAAAAGAATGATCAAAAATCCAAAGCGACGTCCAAACAAATCAAAAGAACAAAATCAAAACGGTTGCATTCTATCATGTGAATGCGCCTAACACCACATCTAAATTTACTTGAAAAACTTTTAACAGCTCATCCAAAAAGAATGCCAGCAATTCACCAGTCAGCCTAATCCCAATTGGAATCTGAGCTGCTGTGTGTTTGGATTAAATGACAATCATACCACATACAGTCCTGCAAACAGAATGAAAAATAGATTACATTAAATTAAGAATACTAAACAAAATATAGACACACACACACACACACACATATTATATATATATATATGGATATGTACATACTAGTAACTATGCTACACCTCAGTGTATTCAGCATTAACATCTATTGGAATGTGTTTTATAATGCATGTACTAATAGGATGCATTGCATTCGATATTCTAACAGATGGTGCATCACAAGCGTTTGTAGTAATAAAATGCATTGCATTGTTCACTCCAACAGATGGCGCATCACAAGACTTTGCAGTAACAAAATGCATTGCAGATGGCACATCACAAACATTAACACTACTTTTACAAATTCCATAGATAGATAGATAGATAGATAGATAGATAGATAGATAGATAGATAGATAGATAGATAGATAGATAGATAGATAGATAGATAGATAGATAGATAGATAGATAGAAACTAAAATTTCAAATGGCTTATAACTGACACATATGCATTTCATTTTTCATTCTAACAGACAATACATCACAAATACTACTACTGCTTTTATGAATCCCTTATCAAATGGCATATATCAGAGACATATGGATTGCATTTTCCATTCCAACAGATGGCACATGAGAAACATAATAATAAAATGCATTGCAATTTTCATTCCAACAGATGGCACATCACCAACATTTGCAGTTTTAAAATGCATTTCAGTTTTCATCAGAGACTTATGGATTGCGTTTTCCATTCCAACAGATGGTGCATCAAAAAACATTAACATGGGTTTTTATGGATTCCATATCAAATGGCATATAACAGAGACACGTGCTGCATTTTTCATTCTAACAGATGGGACATCACAAATACTACCACTGTTTTTACAAATCCCATACCAAATGGCATATAACAGAGACATATGCATACCAACTGCCATTTCAACAGATGGCACATCACAAACACTTTTAGCAATAAAATGCATTGTATTTCTCACTATAACAGATGGCATGTCACAAACATTAACACTGATTTTACGGATCCCATATCAAATGGCATATAACTGAGACATATGCATTGTGTGGGTTTATCACACACCTTTATTTCAGCAATAAAATGCATTGCATTTGTCTTTCCAGCAGATGGCACACCACAAACATTTGTAGTAATAAATTTCAATGCCTTGCGTTTGTCGTTCCACTGCTTTTACAAATCCCATACCAAATGGCATATCCCAGAGACAGTGGCGTGGCATGGTGCACTGCAAGTGTTTACGCTGAGGTCTACATTGATTACTTAGATTTCAGCCCATCGTAGGCAGGTACACAGCTAGTATAACGATAAAATGTGAAAGCTTCCAAAGTGGTAGGTCCTTTTCTATATGCACTGTAGACAAGGCTGTTGCCACGTAAATTGGATGTTTGGAGGAGCAACAAGTAGGTTCACTAAATGAAGTGGGCAAAGAGCTGATCTGATTAGTGATCAGTGACTAAAGCTGCCTTACCTTGAGAACTTTGGTCTGTGGTGGACCACCGGGGCCCTACCCAGCCGGGACGCCTCAATAAGGGAAAGAACTGGGGGGGAGGGGTGGGGGAGAGAGCTTATTCCGGATACTATGTCCCCCGAAAAGCTAGAGGGCAGCTTTCCCTGGCTTGCACTGGGGCCACGGATTTGGAGCAAAGAAGCTCAACCCTGCTGGGGCCCGTGACCACCGCCAGGGGGCGCCTGGACGTTTACCGAGCCCTGTTTGGCAGCACTAGCACCACACCCGGGAAGTGCTGCCAGAAAAAGCTCGTCGGATCCTCGGAGGGTTTCGGGGTGTCCGCCACTACTCGAGGAGTCAGGAAGAGATGGACAAAGCTTGCTGGGAGAGGAGTGGAGGCAGAGAAAGACAGAGAGACGAAGAGAAGGAAAGGACTTGGCTTTGGTGCTCTTTGTATTGTGCTGCTGTGGGGATTGAGGGGGAAAAGTGCATCCCCTCAGAAATACACTGCGCTTGTGTCTCTGCCTGTCTGTGTTGGGGTCGGGGCAGCTGGAGGAGCGACTGGAGGGGCTGGAGTGACCCCCCAGACCCCCCCCAATCCCCCCCCCCGGTTCCAAACCTGAAGAAGCTCAGAATGCATTTGTCATTCTTGAGTCTTAGGTGAAGACATCTGAGCAGACATGAGGGATGAACCCCTGGAGCAGCTAGACGACCGACTGCCATGGTGTGCACCAGTCACTACTACACTGACCCCTACGCACCGTCCGTCCCTCTGGTGACGATTATTGCCGCCAAGCAGGTTTGCTTTTCATAGCCTGTGGGTCTGACTTCATTTTCAGATCCCTCTCTTCAGCACATCTTATCCCAACAAGGCCTCTGGTGTCTCGCGTTGGTCTCTAAGGGCCACTGAGAGCCGCGGCTCCGTCATTCGCTCTGACAGCTCTTCGTATTTGAGGTAATTAGCGGCAGGTAGGACTTGCACTTAAGAGCGTAGCCTTCTCCATACATCGCAATGTTAATTAGAGTGATGGCTGCAGAGTCTTATCATTGTGTTAACGTTGACAGCTCTCTGAAGGATTAACTGTGTAATTATCTGGATCATAAAGAAATTCCATACTCGAGGTCAGCCGAAGACGAACACATCAATCACGTCATGAAATTTCCCCCCATCTTTCTCTTTTTGTACATTAGAAAAGTGAATGGCAAGGGGGACACTGAGGCTGGCACGGCTTCCTCACAGCTTCTCGGTGGAGTAGACGTGTTCTCCCTGTGTCTGTGTGCCGAGGTTTCTTCATCATCTTCTTTTGGTTTCTTAATGTTGTGATCGGTAAGTTAAAAAAAAAAAAATTTTGGATAACGTCCTTCAACGGTTCCTGCCATCTAAACGTCTTTTCTTGACTGTCGATGAATGCAAATGTAACGTTTATTTTGATTTTGAATTCATTTTGATCGGAATCTGCTAATGCGATGCCATTTTGCTTTTCAGCAGGCTGTGCCATCAGTCGTTTTCATGGAAACCTTACCCAGAATTCTCTAAGGGTGTGCTCACTCAAAGGTGAGCCATTCTGGGGTATCCGGGTTTGAAGGATACACTGTAACCTTTGACTTGCTATTCTAACTGCCTTTATTTTTGATTTCCCGATTAACAAAATCTCGTTCACAACGTCACCTTACTTTGTCCGATCCTCTCAGTTTACGGACCCACATGAGATGGTAAGAAGGGTGGAAATGACTGAAAGACGCGTAATTCAAAAGCAAAAGTCGAAACGATCTGTAATTAAAAATTCAAAGTCCGGGACGAGAACAAGATTTTGTGTGACTTTGAATTTTTGGTCACCATTTCGGCTCTGATGACAAATCATTTAGTCTTTTAGGTTCTGAACTCGGCTTGTTTTTGACTAACGCATCTCACGCTCAGTTTTTCGGTTGAAGCCGCCATTCTGCACAATTGTATCCGTCACTTCAACTCACAGGTGGCACGGTGGCACAGTGGTAGCGCTCCTGCCTCGCAGTAAGGAGACCCTGAGTTCACTTCCCGGGTCCTCCCTGCCTGGAGTTTGCATGTTCTCCCTGTGTCTGCGTGGGTTTCCTCCCACAGTCCAAAGACATGCAGGTTAGGATCCTAAATTGTCCCTAGTGTGGGTGTGTGTGTATGTGTGCCCTGCAGTGGGCTGGCACCCTGCCCGGGGTTTGTTCCTGCCTTGTTGGCTGGGATTGGCTCCAGCAGACCCCCGTGACCCTGTGTTAGGATATAGCGGGTTGGGAAATGACTGACTGACTGACTGACTGACTGACTGACTTCAACTCACCCTGAATTACATGGAGAGCATTTACTTGTGACATCATCAAAATGACAATTGTCACTCTCGTGTGTGTTCTAGTGAATGTATTTACCCGCCGGGCCAGGAACTGGCACTGTTTTCTGATCCTTTCTCTAGTGAAGAAACAATCACAGAGACAAGATCAAGAGTTCATGGTTGTCAAATGTCTTTATTGCAAATTTTGACCACAGTATCAGTTCTTCGTGATAACTCGTCCTTCAAGGACATTACAGTTTTGAGATTGACCCAAGTGTTGGTGTTCACAAAGTTTGCTGCTTCAATGTTTTTGGATCTTTTTGCCAGCTGTTTCTCTGGTATAGTAAAGTAGAATTACAAACATTTCAGAAGTTTCAAAGGCTTTTATTGACCATGACATTAAGAGCCCATATTTGCAGTGTCGGCCCTTCTTTCTTTATCAAGACCTCTGCAATTCGCTCTGGCAGGGTGTCTGGCAATCAACTTCTGGGCCCAATCCTGACTGATGGCAGCTGCCCATTCTTGCATAATCAGAATTGGTGGGTTTTTGTTTGCCCACCCACCTCTTGACCACAAATTCTCAATGGGATTAAAGGTCTGGGGAGTTTCCTGGCCACGGACCCCAAATGTCGATGTTTTGTTCCCCCGAGCCATTTAGTTCTCACTTTTGCCTTATGGCCCGGTGCTCCATCATGTTGGTCACCAAACTGTTGTTGGATGGTTGGGAGAAGTTGCTCTCGGAGGATGTTTTGGGCACAAAATCATATCCTTGTCTAGCCGGCAAGTTAATCTGTCCTTCCATTCCGGGCAAGAAATTATCCTCCATCCCGGCTGAGATGGCCGTCTTCCCTTGTGAGCACTTACAACAATATAAAGGTTGACAAAGGCCATTCTGGGATATCCGACAGATATCACCTTTGACTTGCTATTCTAAAAGCCTTTATCTTTTGATTTCCCGGTTAATGAATCTTGTTCTCGTCCCGGACTTTGAATTTTTAATTACAGATCATTTCGACTTTTGCTTTTGAATTACGCGTCTTCCAGTCATTTCCACCCTTCTTACCGTCTCATGCGGGTCCGTAAACTTAAAGGATTTGACAAAATAAGGTAACGTTGTGATCCTGCCTTTCTAAAATGTCACAAATGTGCCAGTCCTGCCTTCTTAACGCCTCACCCCAGGCAGACCAGCCCCAACACAAATACAGGCAAATCTATTCTTTGAACTTTGATTTGAAAGCATATCTTTGCTCTGCTTTGGGCCGACGCCAGCCAGTCTTGGTTGACCTCTGGTTGCCTTTGTGTGAACCCGTCATACCCCCCCCCCCCCCCCCTTCCCCTTCGGAGATTCTGGCCTGCCTTCCTGACCATTTTGGAGGCCTCACACCACTTTTACACCACAGACAGGCTGTGTTTGCCCACTGCTGCCACCACCAATCTGTCTGGGGTGTTCCTAACAGCCCCCATAACCCAGTAGTGATGCCACCCATGGAGTAATTAGCTTCTGAGTGTATGTTTTGTCGGGGTATAGTGCCACCTGTTGGTGATTCTAGAAGCTAATCTCACAGTCTTACAGCCTCCTGACCTCCTATTGCACTTCCCTTCTGTATTTCTTAGGCACATGACTTTGTTTTCTTTCTCTTTTTAAAAAGTCAGACATTTAAAAATTCTCTTTTTTTCCTTCCAGTCTGCCAGACACTAGTTTAACCGACTGAGCCTTTATGCCATTCGTAGCGGTAATGGATTGGAGGGGAGAATCTTTGTTGGCCGGACACCATCAGCCAGCCGAGCCTTTTGTTTGCACTGCCATTCTTATCTGAATCCCATATTTAGTGGCAGCGGGCCGTGCTCGAGTCGCCCGCCTCTATGCAATCCACGAGAACGCGGCTGGCCCGCAGGGACGCGGCGAGTGAAGAATTGCAATTTATTATTCTATAGCTCCCCCGCTAAATTCATGTTCTTCTAAGAAGAGCTGCTAAAGCTACACATGTTGGGATTAAAGGTAGGGCTGCTGTGGCTCAGACATCAAAAGCCCAGAGATGTATGCGACGGGAGGAAATTGCAAGGCACTGTCTTTTGTTCGCCTACAAAAGTCTCTCATTATCATTCCTGCTGGCTAGTGCACCATATAGCGATTGGAGATGCCCATCACTAGTGCTAAATACCGATGCCCGGGGGAGTACGAGAGCTCTGCTCCGCCAAGGACTCCACTAGGCAGGCAGAATGAACGGAGTCTTCTGACGCCGCCTGTCCGGGTGCAGGTCATGAGCCCTGCGCTGAGGCTAATTGGGAGGCTTTGATGTGTGTTTGTCTGAAGTGTGTTTGTCTGCCATCATGTGCTGAATCTTCTAAAGGACAGGTTGGAAATGTGCCCAACCCCTAGTGGCAAAAAAGCATGGCAGTGTAAACATACAGGCAGAAGTCAAATCCCCAACACTGACTCGCTGAGAGTGCCGGAGTGCGCTGCTCCTGCAATGGGTGAAAATATGCAAAGAATTATTATACTCAACCTGTTAAGGGATGCTGTGCTCTATATGGAATAAGATGGGGTTGTTCCCAGAATCTCCACAAATGACTCGTCATGTGATCAAGCCAGCTCACCTTTCAGACATCACTGTTGTGAGCTGAGGTCTCAAACAATGTGAAAGGCTGAGAGGCCTACAAAAAGTCCCACAAAGCAAGTCAGGACCTTCAATGACCTGTCCAGATAAGGACATACCTCAGACTGCCAGCCTATTTACCCCTGTGGACAAATAAAGTGCAATCTATCTATCTATCTATCTATCTATCTATCTATCTATCTATCTATCTATCTATCAATCTGATCCTGTCTACTATACTAAAATTAAAATCTATCTATCATATAGTGCCTTTCACATCTGTCTACAGTGCATCCGGAAAGTATTCACAGCACATCACTTTTTCCACATTTTGTTATGTTACAGCCTTATTCCAAAATGGATTAAATTCATTTTTTTCCCTCAGAATTCTACACACAACACCCCATAATGACAACGTGAAAAAAGTTTACTTGAGGTTTTAGCAAATTTATTAAAAATAAAAAAACTGAGAAATCCCATGTCCATAAGTATTCACAGCCTTTGCTCAATACTTTGTCGATGCACCTTTGGCAGCAATTACAGCCTCAAGACTTGTTGAATATGATGCCACAAGCTTGGCACACCTATCCTTGGCCAGTTTCGCCCATTCCTCTTTGCAGCACCTCTCAAGCTCCATCAGGTTGGATGGGAAGCGTCGGTGCACAGCCATTTTAAGATCTCTCCAGAGATGTTCAATCGGATTCAAGTCTGGGCTCTGGCTGGGCCACTCAAGGACATTCACAGAGTTGTCCTGAAGCCACTCCTTTGATATCTTGGCTGTGTGCTTAGGGTCGTTGTCCTGCTGAAAGATGAACCGTCGCCCCAGTCTGAGGTCAAGAGCGCTCTGGAGCAGGTTTTCATCCAGGATGTCTCTGTACATTGCTGCAGTCATCTTTCCCTTTATCCTGACTAGTCTCCCAGTTCCTGCCGCTGAAAAACATCCCCACAGCATGATGCTGCCACCACCATGCTTCACTGTAGGGATGGTATTGGCCTGGTGATGAGCGGTGCCTGGTTTCCTCCAAACGTGACGCCTGGCATTCACACCAAAGAGTTCAATCTTTCTCTCATCAGACCAGAGAATTTTCTTTCTCATGGTCTGAGAGTCCTTCAGGTGCCTTTTGGCAAACTCCAGGCGGGCTGCCATGTGCCTTGGGTCGAACACTTGGGTCTGGCCACTCTACCATACAGGCCTGATTGGTGGATTGCTGCAGACATGGTTGTCCTTCTGGAAGGTTCTCCCCTCTCCACAGAGGACCTCTGGAGCTCTGACAGAGTGACCATCGGGTTCTTGGTCACCTCCCTGACTAAGGCCCTTCTCCCCCGATCACTCAGTTTAGATGGCCGGCCAGCTCTAGGAAGAGTCCTGGTGGTTTCGAACTTCTTCCACTTACGGATGATGGAGGCCTCTGTGCTCATTGGGACCTTCAAAGCAGCAGAAATTTTTCTGTAACCTTCCACAGATTTGTGCCTCGAGACAATCCTGTCTCGGAGGTCTGCAGACAATTCCTTTGACTTCATGCTTGGTTTGTGCTCTGACATGAACTGTCAACTGTGGGACCTTCTATAGACAGGTGTGTGCCTTTCCAAATCATGTCCAGTCAACTGAATTTACCACAGGTGGACTCCAATGAAGCTGCAGAAACATCTCAAGGATGATCAGGGGAAACAGGAGGCACCTGAGCTCAATGTCGAGCTTCACGGCAAAGGCTGTGAATACTTATGTACATGGGATTTCTCAATTTTTTTATTTTTAATAAATTTGCAAAAACTTCAAGTAAACTTTTTCATGTTGTTATTATGGGGTGTTGTGTGTAGAATTCTGAGGAAAAAAATGAATTTAATCCATTTTGGAATAAGGCTGTAACATAACAAAATGTGGAAAAAGTGATGCGCTGGGAATACTTTCCGGATACACTGTATATGTTTGGTATCATTCTTTTCAGAATTTATCGAAGTTTATGTGATGTTGTTAGATTTTCAGATACTTATTCCGTTTTTAAATTATAAACTAAAAAATATCAAGAACTCACATCCCGCAAGATAATTAACCAATAATAATTAACAATAATAATAATAATAATTAACAAGAGAATTAACCAGGCCCGGGACCATAAATAAAAGACAAAGAGTAGGACAGCTGCTGTACAGGCTTTTAAATGTTCAAAGTGCCACGTGAGATGGAGACCACATGGCATGGCGGCAGCTGCAAGCCAGCAGCTGATCCAGCAAAGAGGAAGTAAAAGAACAACTGCTGTTTGTTTCCCATTTTATCACCGTTACAGAGGGGGTTTCAGAGGAGTGACCGCGTCTCCTTGGGATGCGTTCAGCCCCCCTCTTCACAATGGCGCACAGCACTGGCGGAGGCGGGGGAGGAGTTGGCGAGCAAAGTGAGCAGGGGGAGAAGCCCCCTAGTATATATATGTATGCCTCCTGCTGCTTTTTCCTGGATTTCTAATGTTATGTCCGTATTCCTAAAGGTGCACCAGAATAGGGCCCTTCATGGTCCAAAAGAAGGTGTGACGTGGCTGGATACAAATCTGTCGTAATTAGTAAGGTTTCATTTTAGCTGAGGACGTGTCCCGGCCCCCAGAAGAGCGAGCGCTACATAAAATTAAAATTAAGTGGTTTGTGATGCGCCTCACCAGATGACCCATCAAAGCACTATATAGAAACCTTGAAGCCCATTATTATATAGCGTCACCTTTCAGCCTTTAGCTTTGTAGCCATTTCAGTTGTTCACACCGATGTATTCGTGTAATTATGTTTTAACATGCTGTTCTCACAAGGAGATTAGCGGCATTGCTTGCAGCCGCCTGGCATAATTAATGGGCCGAGCGTTTCTAAGGTTACTTCTAATTACAATGAAGGAACCTTCTGTTACTTACACTCTCCGCCACTGCCTACTTGGTCAGGATGAAGTGGAATGATTTGGAGGAATAATGTATGGAATGTCCTCACTTTGCTTGTGGTGTGAAGGAAATGAGGCTGCATGAGGCATCGTCAACTGGAAAAATCTTCAGCAACTGAGGCCCTTGGCACCCGAGGACAGATGGCGTATTACCTGTCCCACCACCTCCAAGCAGCCTGATGTTCCTGTGACAACAGTTGCAAATATCATGAAAAAGTTTAAGGTCCATGGAACTGTTGGGGAATCTCCCTTGATGTAGAGGAGGAAGAGGAGGGACATCAACCCCAGAATGGGCAGAAGGACAGTGAAAATGTGTGCTAGTGCGGGTCTGCGGTTCCAAATGAATGGCAAGTTTGTTTTTTTTTTAAATGAAGCATATACTTGCGTATAAGTCGGGTCTTGAAACCCGTAAAAATCGATCATAAAATCAGACACCGACTTATATGGCGTTCAAAAATATGACACTTAAATTCTTTTTTTTTTTTTTTTAAATCTTCTGGCCTCCTCAAATCTCGCACCAGTTTCTCAGACGCATCGAATTTTGTTGCAGCAGCACAGTTACCAATTTCCTTCACCATTTCAATGACTTTTAATTTAAAACCAGCTACATATTTTCTTCTGATTGAACGCTCCATTGTAGATAAGATAAAAGTGTATGAGGGTGTGAGATACAGAAAACACAAATCAGTGCAAACGACACTTCGGAATAGTTCAGGTATTACCGTGTGGTCACGTAGGCACAATACATAGAAAAAAAAAGGCCGTGTACCCCGTGGTTACTCTCTCAGGTGAGCGTTAGCATATCATAATCTCTTGGGCCAATAGCGGGAGTTTTCCGCATTCAACTTATACAGCCGACATTATAAAATACCGGAATTTATACGGTAAAATCAAGCCCCGACTTACCATATATGCAAAAGAACTTAAACGCGAGTATATATGGTAATTCATTGGCCATGTCAGTACCCGTGGGCACACTCGCGCAGCTGCGGGGAGATGGTGAGGTAATTGGGGGCAAGTCTCACCTGCGTGTGAGGGTGCGGATCTTTCTCAATTGCTTCATCGGCTTCCCGCATTGTGTGATTGAGATGCTGCGCCCCCACAGAGTCGTCTAAGTACGGGCCGCCACAGGGAAAAAGGGAGAGAACAGAGAAAGAAAAGAAGAGCCATCAGAAAGCATTTGATAAGGTGCCACATGAGAGGTTGGGCATCAAATTAAAAGAAGTGGCAGTTCAGGGTGTGGTGGGTGCAGAATTGGCTCAGACAAAGGAAGCAGAGGGTGATGGTGTGAGGAACCTCATCAGAATTGGCCGATGTTAAGAGTGGTGACCAGTAGGGGTCAGTGCTGGGGCCGCTGATATTTTTAATTATAGAAATGATTTAGATAGGAATATAAATAATAAGATGGTGAAGTCTGCAGATGATACCAAGACAGGTGGATTAGCAGATAATCTGGAATCCGTTATATCATCACAGAAGGACTTGGAGAGCACCCAGGCTTGGGCAGATTTGTGGAAGATGAAATTTAATGTCAGTAAATGTAAAGAATTACACATAGGAAGTAAAAATGTGAGGGCGGTTGGAAAATTGAGAGTCCACCTTATGGGGAGGATTTAGGAGTCATAGTGGACTCTAAGCTATCGACTTCCAGACAGTGTTCAGAAGCCATTAAGAAGGCTAACAGAATGTCAGGTTATATAGCGCCTTGATGTGTGGAGTACAAGTCACAGGAGGTTCTGCTCAAGCTTTATAACACACTGGTGAGACCTCATTTGGAATCCTGGGTGCAGTTTTGGTCTCCATAAAGACATAGCAGCACTAGAGAAGGTCCAGAGAAGAGCAACAAGGCTGAGTCCAGGGATACAGGGGATGAATTATGAGGAAAAATTAAAAGAGCTGAGCCTTTACAGTTTAAGCAAAAGAAGATTAAGAGGAGACCTGATTGAAGTGTTTAAAATTATGAAGGAAATCAGTGCAGTGGATCGAGACAGTGACTTTAAAATGAGTTACATCAAGAACACGGGGACACAGCTGGAAACTTGTGAAGGGGAAATTTCACACAAACATTACAATTTTTTTCTTTACACAAAGAACAACAAACTCCTGGAATAAGAGATCAACTAGTGTGGTCAACAGTAAGACTTCAGGGACTTTCAAAACTCGACTTGATGTTTTTTTGGAAGAAATGAGTGGATAAGACTGGCGAGCTTTGTTGGGCTGAATGGCTTGTTCTCATCCAGAGTCTTCTAATGTTCTAAAGAGCAGCGGGTAGTGAGGCAGGTCGAGACAGCAGAATGGAGAAAGGCAGATCGGTCGTTAGCCCCTCGTAGGAGCAAAGGTTTGGTGCTCTAGGGGTGGATCGTGCCCGCTGACAATTCTAGGAAGAGAAGGTACGATCGAGGTGGCATCCTCCCTAGGGATCCGAGGGACGAATGCCTGAGCATGAAGGAGGACGGGAGGACAACCGACCCCGAGCAGGTGGCTACGATGGGGGTCGGGAGGAGAGGACCGTACAGTTATCTCTCCTCGATCGCGGGGGTTGCGTTCCAGAACCCCCCGCAAAAGGTGAAAATCCGCAAAGTAAAGACCATTTGTTTATATGGCTATTTTTATATTGTCATGCTCGGGTCACAGATTTGCACAGAAACACAGGAGGTTGTAGAGACAGGAACGTTATTCAAACACTGCAAACAAACATTTGTCTCTTTTTCAAAAGTTTAAACTGTGCTCCATGACAAGACAGAGATGACAGTTCCGTCTCACAATTAAAAGAATGCAAACATATCTTCCTCTTCAAAGGACTGCATGTCAAGAGCAGAGAATGTCAGTGAGAGAGAGAGAAAAGCAAACAATCAAAAATCGATAGGTGCTGTTCGGGCTTTTAAGTATGCAAAGCATCGTGTGGGAAGCATATCGCGTGACAAAGCAGACGCAAGTACAGCCCAGCAAGGAAGGGAGCAATGTGAAGGTAGTCTTTCAGCATTTTTTAGAGGAGCGTCCGTATCCTCTAGGGGTGTGTACAGCCCCCCTGCTCACAATATATTTGAGGAGTTTTATTTAATACATAATACGTGCTCTGGTTGGGTAGCTTCTTAGCCATCCACCAATAGCTTCCCTTGTATGAAGTCCACTGGGCAAACCATCTGAGGAAGCATGTACCAGAAATTAAAAGATCCATTGTCTGCAGAAATCCATGAACCAGCAAAAAATCTGCAATATATATTTAGATATGCTTACATATAAAATCCGCGATAGAGTGAAGCCGCAAAAGACGAAGCGCGATATAGCGAGGGATTACTGTAACTGCAAGTGTATCCGGCAGCTGCGTAAATTATGGGTGAGCTGGGGAGATGAAGAGGGAGTTGTGATGGGCTCATCCACGTCAGGAGAAGAACAATGACCCGTCTGCTGTGACAGAGACTTTGGTCTTCCTTTAAAACTTTTTTTAAATCTCACAGATTTACTATTTTTATGGATTATTTATTTATAAGTAAGCACTCGCACTTTGCATCATCCCGTTGCTTAGAGTGTTTTATCCCCATCTGCCACGCTCATTTGGTTAACACTAATCGACGGTGTCGAGTTCAAGAAGTTCCCAAATGGGAAGAGGGACCATGGAGTGAACCCGTACCATCACAAAATGGTAGACAAAGCGCCGAGGAGAACTTCCAAAGCTGAACTCCAAAGTCGAGGTCCCTCAGTGTCTGATCACACCACCCGTCAGTTGTTGAGCATCAGTGGGCTCAATGGAAGAAGCCCCAGGAAGACTCCACATAAAAAAGCCAGACTGGAATTTGCTAAATTGCATATTGACAGGCCACAATGACTTCTGGGAGAATATGCTTTGGACAGATGGGACCAAACTGGAGCTTATTGACAAGACACATCAGCTCAATGTCCACAGATGAGAAAATGAAGCTTTCAAGGAAAATAATAATAATAATAATTCATTACATTTATATAGCGCTTTTCTCAGTACTCAAAGCGCTATCCACACAGAGGAACCGGGAAGAGAACCCACAATCTTCCACAGTCTCCTTACTGCAAAGCAGCGGCACTACCACTGCGCCACCTGTGAGGACAAGAACACCAGAGCTTACTGTGAGACAAGGAGGAGTCTCTGTGATGTTTTGGGGCTGCTTTGCTGCATCTGGCATGGGGTGCATTGAGTCTGTGCAGGGAGCAATGAAATCTTGAGACCACCAAGACATTCTGGAGTGAAACGTCCAACCCAGTGTTAAGGCGCTCGGTCTCAGTCACAGCTCATGGACCCCTCCAACAGGATAAGGAGCCAAAACAACACAGCAAAAAGACCCCAAGAACGGCTGAGAACAAAACATTGGACTGTTCTGAAGTGGCCTTCTATGAGCCCTGATATGAATCCCATCAAACATCTATGGAAAGGACTGAAACCTGTAGTCTGGAGAAGACCCCTTCATACCTGACCCAGCTGGAGCAGGACGAGTGGGCCAGACAACCTGTGGACAGGTGCAGACGTCTCATGGAGACCTCCAGGAATCGCTTGTGTGCAGGAATAGCAAACTCCGAAGGTTGTGCCATAAAAGAACAGCTTTAGGGTCCCGTCATTTTTGTCCATTTGTGTACACCAAAGCGACCCCCCTCTAACTTTAAGAAGATTGAGCAGTTTTACCTTGAGGAACGGGCACACATCCCAGTGGCCAGATGTGCTATACTAGTGGAGACACTGAACAAGAGACTTGCAGCTGGAATTGCAGCAAAAGGGGGCTCTGCAAAGTATTGACTCTGGGGGGTGACGACCTCCGTACACCCATGAGTTCTGTTTTTTTGTCTTAATTATTGTTTGTGTCACAATAACAAATATTTGGCACCTTCAAAGTGGTAAGGCATGTTGTGTACCGTTATGATTTGAAATATTCTGTTGAATCAAAACTCAAAAGCAAAGTCGGATTTTTGTTAAAGGAATGCAGAAAATGACGGGTGCCAGTGACTTCTGTCAGTTTCAAGTTAATTCAGAGATAATTCTGGGGTCTTTATTCGTGGAGGGGTACCAACACATTTATCCATGTCTGTAAGTCAATGAATATGGATTGTTGTTTGCTTTACATGTTGTCACACACGTGTGCATGGGAGACAGCTAAAGGGTCCGAATAGTGACAATTCCATGCCTGACCAGGCGGTGGCGAGCTGCACTGACTTTTTCTCTCAATCCTCTGCAGACGATTCACGGGAAATCCCATAGGGCTCCGATGCCCACGATGACATCACTTCCGTTTCCGATGTCCATGATGACGTCACTTCCGTTTCCAACACCCGCGATGACATCATTTCCGTTTCTGATGCTCGCGATGACTTCACTTCTTTTTCCGATGTCTGTGATGACATCATTTTCATTTCCGATGCCCATGATGATGTCACTTCCGTTTCTGACGCCCGCGATGACATCACTTCTTTTTCCGATGTCCGTGATGACATCATTTTCGTTTCCGATGCCCATGATGATGTCACTTCAGTTTCTGACGCCCATGATGACATCACTTCCGTTTCTGATGCCCGTGATGATGTCACTTCTTTTTCCCAAGCCCGTGATGACGTCATTTCCGTTTCTGACGCCCATGATGATGTCACTTCTTTTTCTAACACCTGTGATGACGTCACTTCCATTTTTTTCCGGGACCCATGATGATGTCACTTTCGTTCTCAGCGCCCATGATGACGTCACTTCTGATTCTGGCGCCCATGACGATGCCACTTCCAGCTCTGGCACCAATAAGGACCTCACTTCCTGTCCCAACGACATCACTTCCGGTCCTTTAAAGCTGTCATCTTTGCCACATCTCTTCAGTTCTGTTTTGGACGTTGAACCAGACACAACTCGTAGAATTTAACCCTTGTGCAGCCAGGGCATAAAATACAGGTGGCTGCCCCAAACCTTTTTTATGTTGTCTGTTCGTTCTGGCGACAATGTCTGTTTAAAACTGTTAGACTGACTAAATATTTCCATGTTAAATTGATGTAGAACAAAATTGTACATATCAAGAAAGTGTATAATTTGTGAAATTTTAATTCAAATTCTCTTTTGTATTTAAATGTTCTGTGGTGGATACCTTCTAATTTTATCTTTTATCGTGTTTATGAATACTAATATAACTGATTATTAACAATTAAAACTATTTTTATATATTTAACGTTGCAGACCTTTGTCACTAACAGATCAATGAAGCACCCTATGGTGGCAGTGATCAATACTGGGCGTTAAAATAGGCAAAGTTCTGCCTGGCGTTCCTCTTATGGTGCTGCCCTGTCTATACCTTCTGCTGACGCTTTTCTTGCTAAGTAGAAAAACAAGATTTAAGAGAGATGTGTGATCAGCTTTTCACAGACGCTGCTGACGGTTGTCAACTGGCTTATGGGATTTGTTTGCAGGAAGGAAAAAGATCTTAAATAAACTGGGTGCTCAGAGCCAAGGAAAATGTAATAAAAAGGCCCACGCTCAGTCACACACACACACACGGTATATTCGCTCAAGGCCTAAACCCACACTGACAGTTATCACATGTTGGGAATGAGCCCTCAGATGGGCCTGCATGATGGGACAGGTGGAGGGGATTTGGACAAACTGACGGTTCAAGTCTTTGCATAGCCATCCATTCGTCCATCCGCCCACTTAGGCATTCATTTACTTATCCTATACACTGCAAAAGGATAAATCATAGAGAGTCTGTCTTTACCTGAACAATCTTCACCTTGAATAATAAAAATGATGAGAAGGACCAGTACTACCTCCCTACTGATACCACATTGTTACAATATAAAATAACAAAAAAGTCTCAGTGGATTTAAATGAAACACAGAAATTAAATAATAAACATTGTGCCAATGGCCTTCCAAATAACATATGCATATAAAACATAAACGGCAAAAAAATGAAAACGTATTTAAATCATGACATTAAATTCTAGTTTTCCATAATGTAATTATTTGCTTATCCAAAAAAATATATTTATGATTATTTAGCTTACTTTAAGAAATGTTGTCAACTAAATATTGCTTACCCCTTTGGCAAATTTTGTTTTTACTAAATACAAGCAAAACATATATATATATACGAGCTGTATATACCCGGCGTTGCCCGGGGCAGAAGTAACCTAATCGGTCAAAGACTTACATATATACCAAAGTAAACCTAATCGGTCAAACAGCTTCATATATACAGAAGCGAACCTAATTGGTCAAACAGTTATGCATGTGCAGAATGATTTTACAAACATTATGCGTGTTAACAATCATTAAAAAGAAAAGATTGAGGAACTGTTCTTCTATATGTGATGAAGCCACTAATAAGACAGATTTTTTTCAGGACCCAGCTGTTTCATAACTAAACTACTGCCACCCCAAAGTAATGCCTAATAGTGGTTTTTTGGGGTAGCTGTGGAATAAAAAGGGTGTTTTTTAGTCAGTAAGAATCTGACACTACCCTTCAGTACGGGCTGAAGGGTGCCTATGTAAGGTTTTACATCCTTCCTGTATGGAAAAAAAAAACATAGTAAACTTTTTTTTATCATTACAGATAATCTCAGTCAAATCGAAGTACGCATTCTCAATTTATTTGTATCTAATTTTTACTTTTTCACAAAGCCATCCCATGCCAATTTGTATGAATAAACTTTTGCTAGAGAGTTAGCAAAAGTTTATTCATGCACATATTTTAATACGGATAATCTATCTCTAATCAAGGTTCTCATTTTCATTGTAATTTAAAATAATAATAGATACTCATTTTTTTCTTCTGTTTTAGAAAAACCAATCTATGCCACCTACGTCTTCGTCAAGTCAGCTTCATCCAGCTTCATCACATATAGAAGAAGAGTTCCTCAATCTTTTCTTTTTAATGATTGTTATACACACACATACATAAACACACACATAAGACTTACTGAGTGAAACGGGCTTTCATTGACAATCATGTTACGTTATTTTGAAAATGTTTCCTTTTTTTTTTCATAACCTCTTTAACACACTACTTCTCCGCTGCGAAGCGCGGGTATTTTGCTAGTATATATATATATATATATATATATATATATACATATACACACATACATGCAGTTTTAATAACACAGAAATCAATATAAACATTAACATCATTATCATATGAGAATATGAAGTAATATATAAGAAGCACATTTCATATAAATATAAATAATTAAACAGTAAAATCTTCTTCTGTAATTTGCTACCGTGGCAATTTGTGTGTCTGTCCAGGATTTTAAATGACCTGTAGCTCGCAAACCGTTGCACCTATACACTTGAAATGTGGTACACATATAGTACGTCACGTCTACTATCCGCTTTATGGGTGATGATTGTTTTAGTCTTTTTATCTTTATTTTATTTTATTGTACAATCAAGTCCTATCTGCGCACAGCAGGGCAGCCGTGGGCGGATGCGTATGGTGTATTCACTTGATGTTATCGTGCATTGCGCTGTCAGTGGTATTTTGATAAAAGAATTTGAACAACATATAAGAAGCGTATAAATTATTAAACAGTAAAACATTAACATTTAAGAAGTAAAGTTACATTAAATACTACTGCTGTGCCTTCGGGTATACCTCATTTTTTGTTTGCCCATTACATGCTTAAATGTATACATTTTTTGGTGCACCTACCTGAGAACACGCGACATATAACCGAGCGTGGGAGAAGCATGGATTTTAAACACGCGTTGAGTTGATCTGCTGGTCTCCCTCGTGAAATAACTGGTAATGTTTGACTAAAATCTACAGCGAGTAAAACGACATTAGCTCCTATTTTTTTTTTTACGATCTCTGAGATGTTGCTTTTTTAGGTTCAAGGCTTCATAAGCTCTTTTATGTTGTATGGTGTACTTATCCCAAACCATCATCTTTGAATGTTGCAAGACTTTCGCCTTGTATGTAGATCGGGGTAATTACATTCATTGCATTCCTAGTCTGAATCACAATGTGATTGTATGGGTGGTTACCTGGCACTGTAGGGTTGCCACCCGTCCTTTAAAATACGGAATCGTGCCGCGTTTGAGAATGAACTTGCGCGTCCCGTTTTGAATCAATACTGGACGGGATTTATCCCGTATTTTTTTTATCATTTTTTTTTTAAAGCAGCGTCTCATGCAAATCATCCCACACGCATTTTATGAAGATGCCTCCTTTCCTACTTTTGATTGGGTAATACTTGATGTCATCGTTAGTTTGATTGGTGTTTTTAACTGTCCACTGAGTAGGGCGTGTCTTTCAACCATAAGCAGATTTTTTGCACTGGTATCACTGACCTCGACGACGGCGACGTTATTCGTCAAAAATAAATTACGATAAATGACGATTTTAGCGATACTTTATTACGACGGCGGCTACATAGACACGATCAAATAAAAACAAAAAAATCAAATAATCATTCTACATTTTCAAAACGTCGAAAAAACGACGGAATGAAAAAAAGGCCCACCCGACGACCCACCCATTCCATTTTTATATATATAGATTGTCACACATATGCGTTTAGAAGACAGCTAAAGGGCCTGGGGAACTGTAATACTACGCCCGACCAGGGGGTGGCAGAGTGTGCTGACTGTCTCTCTCAGTTTCTTGCAAACCATTCCCGGGAAATCTCACCAGGTACCAGCACCTCTTATGACATCACTTCTGATGATGTCACTTCCGGTTCTGGACTAGATGACATCATTTACTTCCCCAGCCCTTAAAACCGCCATCTTACCTCCAAATAATCAGTTCTGTTTTGGACTCTGTCTTGTGAACATCTCTGAACAAATATTACTAAACTTTTGCAGCTGGGAAATAATATACGGGTGGCTGCCCCAAACCTTTATGATGTCTGAAGTCTCATTACTATTACAATATATATATATATATACAATATATATATATTGTAAAGAAGCACAAAACGCTCATAAAAGTTTGGGGTTTCCGGCCCCATATACTGTAGAAAACGTTGAATTATTGTACAAATAATCATACAACAACAGGCATTCATAACACAGCCCACCATCATGGCGGATGGGGGAACATTTATCTTGCGGGACCGGAAATGGATGAATGGACTGATGGGAAGGAACCGAGATGGATGCTGGGATTGCTGACGTCATCGGGGTGAGACAGAGGGAAAGCGGAAGTGGCGTATTGTTTTGGAGTGTTCAGGTGGACTCATGGCGGCGGTGCATCTTTCTTTCTGTAGAAACAAAGAGAGAGAGGTTAGTACCCCGCCATTCCCGTCTGACATACAATGTCGCGTCCCATTTTGGGTCGTTCCGCAGCACCCTAATCGCGCGTGCGTGACAATATATTATATATATATATATATATATATATATACGCACACTGTGGACTATGGCCGGCAGCTTATCCCGGCCAATATCCCCAAGCCGCAAGGTGGAGCCCACCCTGCGACGTGGAGATGCCCCGGGTTCCAGCAGGGCATCATGGACCATGGAGTTTCCCTTCACAGCCCTGCTGGACACCATGGGGACCGCCAGGGGTCGCTACAGGGAGGCGTAGGGACTGCTACCTGCCCTATAACCCAGAAGTATGTTTTTGACACAGCGACAGAAGAAATGACGTACTTCCGGGATGAAGAAAAGGAGTTTTCACCTGACCCAGAAGTGCTGGGTAATCACATGGACTGAAGGATCAGAAGCACTTCCAGGACATGGACTGTAAAAGGATTGTGGGAGATCCCAGCAGTGAGCCAGAGTTGGAAGGGAGTGCGAGAGAGCTGCTGGGAGGAGTGGAGGAGTTGGTACTGTATTGGATTATTGATTTATTATTGGAGTGTTGTGGAGTGGAGGTGCTTGGTGCACATTATTATTATAAAATAAAATATTGGACTTGTATCAGGAGTCTGACGTGTCATCTGAGGGTTCAAGGGGACGAGAGAGCCCCTATTTGCCACAACACACATCTTTCTCAGTTCCATGCAGACCGTTCCTGGGATATCCCATCAGGTTCCAGCGCCCTTGATGAGGTGGCTGCCCCAAACCTTTATGATGTCTGGAGTGCATTTCTTATCACAGGAAGTGACATCATCTAAGGACCTGGGACCAGAAGTGACGTTATCAAGGGCGCCGGAACCTGGTGGGATTTCCCGAGAATGGTCTGCAAGGAACTGAGAAAGACAGTCAGCGCCCCCTGCCACCCCCTGGTCTGATGTGGTATTACAATTACTCAAGCCTACTCGCACGTGGTGTTTCTTTCAATGAGGTCAGGCTCAAAATCCTTTGCCCACCCCCTGTGAGCAGCTCAGAGAGTCCCCGGGCCATTTAAATTATTTGACAATCGACTTGATTTTCAATTTCAATTTCTAATTTTATTTGATTCGGTGTAATCCTCCAATTTGAATCTTGTCTGATTCATGTTTTTCTGCTACTTACAGTATTGATTTACTTCAGAGGAGCTTCTGTCAGGCTGAAATATGCATGTGTAGAATTAGAGGCACTCAAAAGCAGAGATTTCCTGACACTAAGTGGGAAAAGTGCTTAGCAAAGCTGAATATGCCCGCCGTTCTCGTGCAGCGCCTGCAGCCCGGAGGTGTCGCTTCCCACATTACAAAGTAAAGCTGACAGAAGAAGCTCATTTAATGATTCAGAATAATGTTCAAAGACGAGAAAAGAACCCAGGTACTTGCAAATGAGCCTCTTCAGCTCAGTAGGAAAAGAGTGAACATTTTTACCAAATGGATCTGGAGATAAAAAGAGCATTGAATTGCACAGGTAATCTTCTCTAAATGCTTCTGGTACTTTCTTCCAAATTTTCTGGAACTGCCTCCATTACTTCCTTCAGGTTCTCCGTCTCTCTGACTCTTTCCTTGATGCTCTCACTCTAGATCTTTCTTCTCCTGGGTGTTGGGATTCTGTCTTCTTTTAAAATTTTTTCATATTATAATATTTTTTTCTGTATCTCATTCTCGGTTTCCTATTTAACTTTTAACTTCAAGGAATCAGAATCTGTCACTGTTTTCCCAGGGAAAAAAAAAACTAATTTCATAATAGTTGGTATTTTTTACCATTTTGTTTTTTACATTTTCATGCAACACTATCCACCTTAATAAACGCATAAGTGTCTGTGTGTTAAGTGTCTAATTGCTATCAACATTACTTTTATGAATCCCATACCAAATAGCCCATAACAGAGACACATGCATTGCAATTCCATTCCAACAGATGGCACATTACACATTTTAATACTGTTTTTACAAACCCCATACCAAGCAGCATATAACAGAGACATGCATTGTATTTGTCATTCCAACAGATGGCACATCACAAATATTTGTAGTAATAAAATGCATTGCATTTCTCACTCCAACAGATGGTGCATCACAAATACAAACACTGATTTTATGAATCCCATACCAAATAGCATACAACAGAGACATATGCATCACATTCGGCATTCCAACAGATGGTGCATCACAAATATTAACACCGTTTTTACAAATCCCATATTAAATGGCATATACCAGAGACATATGCATTGCATTTGTCATTCTAACAGATGGTTCATCACAAACATTTGCAGTAATAAAATCTATTGCATTTGTCATTCCAACAGATGGTGAATCACAAATATAAACACTGCTTTTATGAATCTCATACCAAAAGTCATATATCAGAGACATATGCATTGCATTTGTCATTCCAATAGATGGCGCATCACAAACATTAACACTGCTTTTACTACTGCTACTATTAATAATAATAATAATAATACATTTTATTTATTTAGAGCTATATAGACACTTACCAAACTAAATTTTATCAATTTATCAGTTTATCAGTATGCTGCTGCTTGAGTATGCATTTTATTGCCACATTCATTACAAAGCACATCCCAACAGATGGTGCACAGCAAATATTAACCCTGAGGTCTACATTGATTAATTAGATTTCAACTAATCTTAGACGGGCAGCACAGCTAGTAAAAGGATAACTGTGTGTCCATCTGATTGCTATGTCTCTGCCATTCCAACAGATGGTGCAAAACAGTCATTAGCACTGCTTTTACAAATCCCATACTAAATGGCATATAACAGGGACATATGCATTGCATTAATCATTCCAACAGATGGAGCATCACAT
Organism: Erpetoichthys calabaricus; assembly: GCF_900747795.2. NCBI lineage: Eukaryota > Metazoa > Chordata > Cladistia > Polypteriformes > Polypteridae > Erpetoichthys > Erpetoichthys calabaricus. The sequence continues at coordinate 88,889,640 of NC_041408.2, forward strand.
GTGGGGCACCATCTGTTGGACTGACAAATGCAATGCATTTTATTCTTATACATATTATACAACACATTTCAATAGATGGTGCAATGTTGAGGTCCATGTTGATTATTTAGATTCAATCCGGCTTAGACAGGTAGCACATGTAGTCTGTATATAAATATATATTGTCACACACGTGCGATTAGGGGGCAGCCAAAATGTCCAATGGAGCGCAAAATCTCACCAGACGGGGATATAAGGCAACGTACTAACGCTTCTCACCGAAGAGCAAATGAAAGCAGATGCATGAAATCTCCGTTAAAAAACAAATACAAACAAGGAAGACGTTCCGCATTCCAGCCGTCCCCATGTGACACTTCAACCTGGTCGCCCTCTGATGACATCATCTCTGTCCCTTCCCATCCACCACTTCACTTCTACTCCAATTTCCGGTCCATCCGCCATAAAAATCAGCCATCTTTTCATTGTTTTGACCCAAATGTGTATGAGAGTACTTACAATCTGTAAAAAAGTTGCAATTATTCTGGTTCATTGACAGTATATGGGGATGGTTCCCCAACCCATTAATCTGTCTGTTTGGTCTCTTTTATCACTATATATACTGTGTATATATGTGTGTGTGTGTGTGTGTGTGTGTGTTTGTGTGTATATAAAATGTCTGTTTGTCACACAATTATTTGCACACTAATTGAGCAAAAATCTTGATCTTGGTCCTAATCAAAAGCATACAACTTGACATGTTCTGAAAATTCAAAAAATTGGTGACCGTGGACCTGTGATCATGTGGTTACAACAAAGTGAGTGTGAAACTGAGTGATAATCACCATCATGGCAGAAAGAGAAACAAGAGCAACAACATCGGCTGAGCATCAAGCACATCGCAGAAAGTGACAAAATAAAAAGAAAGAATGAGAAGACAAGATGCTGAAACACATAGACAAGCAATGAAGTAATCTATTATACAGTGCCTCTCTAATTATATATCACTATCTTTACATCCCATGATGGAAAAAACACTATCAGTCATATACAGTAGTGCCTCTCATGATATATTACTATCTGTCTATCTAGCGTCTCTCTTATCTGCTTCTGCTGATTAACTGTACAGACTGCATCTCTGTTGTTAGTCATTAACACTAAAACATCAGTAATATGATAGTTATAATTTGTTACTAACCCTCACCTATTCCGTTTCTCTTCTTGGTACTCAAATGTGGCACTTGGTGCCAACGGCCCACCTGCCAAGTTGTTCTGCCTGCCTAAGGTAAAGTCATCTGTGATGGCAGATTGCGGGAATCATCAGGTAGAGGGGTCCTTTCATTGGATTGGCTGGCGAAGCGCTGACTCAGCTGTGGATTGGCCAAATGGGGGAGGCAGCTTGATGGCTGAGGTCTCCAGGACTCTAAACAAATCCAAATCATATTATGGGATATCATCTACTGTTATACCATGCCTTTCATATCTACCTACCTATTATATAGTTCTTTTCATATCCATCTATTATATAGTGCCTTTAAGGAGACCTGGGTTCGCTTCCGGGGTCCTCCCTGTGTGGAGTTTGCATGTTCTCCCCGTGTCCGCGTGGGTTTCCACCCACAGTCCAAAGACATGCAGGTTAGTTGCGTTGGTGATCCTAAATTGTCTCTAATGTGTGTGTGTGTGACCTGCAGTAGGCTGGCGCGGCACCCTGCCCGGGGTTTGTTCCTGCCTTGCGCCCTGTGCTGGCTGGGATTGGCCCCAGCAGACCCCTGTGACCCTGTGTTAGGATATAGTGGGTTGGACAATGGATGGATGGATATAGTGCCTTTCATATCTGTCTATTATTATTTGTGCCTTTCAATTATATGCTGCCTTTCATATCTATCTTCCTACCTACTGTAACAAAAGGTGTTATATGCTATACTTCCTTAGAAGACTGGCGTCCTTCAACATCTGCAATAAGATGCTGCAGATGTTCTATCAGACGATTGTGGCGAGTGCCCTCTTCTACGCGGTGGTGTGCTGGGGAGGCAGCATAAAGAAGAAGGGCGCCTCACGCCTGGACAAACTGGTGAGGAAGGTACGGAGCTGGACAGTTTGACATCTGTGGCGGAGCGACGGGCGCTGAGCAGGCTCCTGTCAATCATGGAGAATCCACTGCATCCACTGAACAGGATCATCTCCAGACAGAGGAGCAGCTTCAGCGACAGACTGCTGTCACCGTCCTGCTCCACTGACAGACTGAGGAGATCGTTCCTCCCCACACTATGAGAACTCTTCAGTTCCATCCGGGGGGATAAACGTTAACATTATACAAAGTTATTGTCTGTTTTTACCTGCATTGTTATCACTCTTTAATTTAATATTGTTCTTTATCAGTATGCTGCTGCTGGAGTATGTGAATTTCCCCTTGGGATTAATAAAGCATCTATCTATCTATCTATCTATCTATGGGCGCCAACCTGACACAGACAGACACGGGAGGCACTCTTATAAAAGAAATAAAACTTTTATTTTCTTCATCTGTGGGCTATGTCTTCCCCGTATCCACAGACACAACACAGTCCCACACTAAGCACAAACTCAAATAAACACAAATCAAATCTCTCTTCTTCTTTATCTCCTCCACTCCTCTCTGGCAAGCTTATTTCCTCTCCCTGACTCTGACTTCCAGAGTAGGGTCTGCTGGTCCCTTATACAGGTCATCTTGAAGTGCTCCAGGTGCTCGTTGACCCACTTCCGGCAGCACTTCCGGGTGTGGCAGAAGAACCGCTCACACAGGCTCAAGGACAGTTGCAACACATCCTGGCACCACCCCCGGATCCCAACAGAGCTGTAACGAACTCCAATTCCCATGAAACCCTGCGGGAGTCGGAGGTATCGATGCCAACCAGGGGGTTTGCCATCTAGCGTTCCGGGAGAGGTGATGCACTGTCCACACTTGCTCCCAGGGTCCTTCCAAGGCAGAGGGGCCGGCCATCCATGACACTACCTATTATTTAGTTTCTTTCATATCTACAGTATCTATTATATAGTGCCTTTCATATCTATCTATCATATAGCATCTTTCATATCTATCTCTCTTATCTATGTATCATATAGTGTTTCTCTTATTTATCTTTCTGTCTGTCTGTTCCTCGATATTTTTTTGCTCGTCTGTCTTAAGCAGACTCCGCTCCACGCACGCACTTCCTCTTTTTTCTTTTTACCGAAGTTGCTTTTCCAAAGATACAAAAGTTTAAGTAAAAAACTAAAAAAAAAGAACTTGTCATGAAGGTATGACCTGCAGTACTTTTAACACACGCGTTGAAACGAGGTGTATTACTGATGCCTGAGCGCTCATATCCCCCGTTCTCATTCCGCCGCGGTTTCTGGTGGCTGAGCTGAGTGACAGTTCAGGTGCGGCGGCATTGATAACCCGATAGAAATTCTCCTCCTGTCTTTACGACTGGCAACGGCCAACCATCCTGCCAGCCGTTTGTGCAAAGCCTTCCCCACCGCACAAAAACAAAAATTTGGATCTTCTGTGCAAACATCATACGACACCAGCGACAGCAAATGTGATAAAGAAAAATATTAAACAAAAATATCATGGAGATAAAATGAGACAATCCATCAGTTTAATCAGAAGACAATCAAATCACACTTCCCCACCACGCGCCGGATTCTGAAGCTCGGTGGCAGCCTCGACTTCTAAACGGCAAACAAAGAGCCAGACGAACGCATCATTTGTGTGCAGTAAGTAACGCCATCCACGAAACATTTGAGCCTTCAATTAGATTTGCATGCACTACTTGTCTATATTGAGAGCGCCACAACAATGCAAAGAAAATGTGTCTTTTGTCGGATGATTTAATTACAGGTTTGGTTTATTGCACTAATGAAGAAGCCTGCGTACTTTAAAATCAGTCTCGAAATTCAAGTCAAAAGTGAACAGTCACTCTGTGGGCACGCGGTTGGCAGCGGGTGATGTCGTCTGCGTTAAAGAAGCTCCACGTTGTCAAATGAAAAATTGCAGAATTAAATCTCAATCAGCCCGTCTCCCCTGCCAGCACTCCTGATGCTTTGTTGACGAGTCTCCCTGGCATTAGAAATGCCACTTGGCTCTTAAATTATGCCAGCGTGCAGGTTGGGGCATTTCTTTCAAACAGCTAGCTGGCAGATGATCGGGTGTTTCCATCAACTTTTTTTTTTTAAGTTGGCACCGTTAACATCGAACATCAATGGATGGCTCAAAAAGGAAAGTGGAAAGAAACAAAAATCAAACAAACGCCAAGCTTTATAAAGCACCTTCCATAATGGACATTGTCACGTGACACGGTCAACACGCCTGAATGGGACTTGCTGGAGCGGCGGCGGTAGCGGACATTAGGAGGACCGGCACTTAATGTACACATTGTAGCTGCCCCATTACGAATTTTCGCACCTCTAAGGTGGGAAACCCCCTCCGAGTCTCCCATCACACTCCAAGAAACCGCTTCAGTAAATCAGCACGCTTTCGTACCTCCAATGATGAAACTGTAATATCGGCATTGCGCCTTCAGCATCACATATACAGCGTGCAGGGGAGGAGGAAGAGGCCGAAACAACATTCTGATTATCTGCTTCAGCCACTGTGTGGAAGTAAAATTGAAATAAATGAACGTTTAAGTGGAAATGCTGCTTTTAAAACGGGGCACCGTGACGTGACACGTTACAAAGCCTGTGGATCTAATCGGCACATCCGGTTCAGGGCTCCTGGGCGTCGGAGCCTATCCTGGCAACGCAGGGCACAGGGCAGGAAACACGCTTACCAACGCCGGCTTATTAATTATGAGTCAAGTATGCGTGCAAGGGGGGAGTGCGGGAATGTGTGCGTGCGTGAATCAGTGTGCTGTCACCCCCAAAGTGGAGATCCGGCCAGTCGATCAGGGGGCACATCAACACTGGCTAATTAATTATCAGTCAGCTGTAAATACATGGAAGTGTGGACACGTGTGTGTGTCTTTGCATGAGTGCATTCTCATGACCAAAGTGGATGGCTGGCACAAAACAGTGCACCAGTTGATCAGAGAGCACATTTACATTGACACCAACCTTTTAATTAATTATCTGTCATGTATGAGTTCAAGGGAGTGTGGACGTGTGTGTGTGTGTGTGTGTGTGTGTGTGTGTGAACTCTTATGACCAAAGTGGATAGCTGGCCCATAACAGGGTGCCAGTCAATCAGAGGGAACACCAACACTGGTTAATCAGGCAGGGATGAGTGCAAGGGAGTGTGTGTGTGTGTGTGTTTGTGTGTGGTAGATAGAACACAGCTCATCCTGGATTGATCTACTCCTCAAAACGTGGTTATAAAAACAAATAAATGATCATTAATTTAGATCACACCATAATGCAAATACAAAGCAAAAAATAACAATCATTACATTCTTTATATTCAGAAATAAGGCAAGAAGGTTAAAGAAACATGCGAGAAAAATTTACTGAAGGCATTGTGCTACCACCTACATAAGAAAACATAAATGATTAATAAACATAACAATTTTAACAAATGTTACATAAAAAAACAAAAATTAAAAAAAAAAACACTTGAAAATTAATAGTTCATAAACCACAAACAACAAAAAAGGAAAACACGCATGAGCCAGGGAACAAATCACAGCTGTAATATAACATTATTGATATGTTGAACAATCTATCTATCCATTAATACCTATTATATAGTGACTTTCACTTTATCTATATATCTATTTCTAATATAGTGCCTTTCACTCTATCTATTATAATACTGCCTTTCTTATCTATCTGTTATATAGTGCTTCATATCTATCTATCTATCTATCTAATACAGTGCCTTTCATATCTACCTATGTATTATATAGTGACTTTCACTCTATCTATACAGTATATCTATTTCTAATATAGTGCCTTTCACTCTATCTATCTATTATAATACTGCCTTTCTTATCTATCTGTTATATAGTGCTTCATATCTATCTATCTATCTATCTAATACAGTGCCTTTCATATCTACCTATGTATTATATAGTGCCTTTCACTCTATCTATATATTTCTAATATAGTGCCTTTCATATCTATCTATTATAATACTGCTTTTCTTATCTATCTGTTATATAGTGCTTCATATCTATCTATTTATTATATAGTACTTTTCCTATCTATATATCTATCTCTAATACAGTGCCTTTCATATCTGCCTATCTATTATATAGTGCCTTTCTTATCTGTCTATCTATCTATTATATAGTGCCTTTCTTATCTATCTATCTATATATCTATTATATAGTGCCTTTCATATCTATCTATCCATCTTTCATATAGTGCTGGAGCCAATCCCAGTCAGCACAGGGCACAAGGCAGGAACAAATCCTGGGCAGGATGCCAGCCAACCACAGGGCACACACACACACACCAAGCACACACCATGGACAATTTAGGATCACCAATGTACGCAAACTGCATATCTTTGGACTGTGGGAGGAAACCGGAGCACCCGGAGGAAACCCACGCAGACACGGGGAGAACATGCAAACTCCACACAGGGAGGACCCAGGAAGCAAACCCAGGTCTCCTTACTGCAAGGCAGTAGCACTACCACTGCACCACCATGCTGCCCATCTATTCTATAATGCCTTTCATATCTATCTATCTATCTATTATATAGTGCCTTTCATATATAGCTATGTATTATATAGTACTTTTCCTATCTATATATCTATCTCTAATACAGTGCCTTTCATATCTATCTATCTTTTATATAGTGCCTTTCATATCTATTTATCTATTTATTATATAGTGCCTTTCATATCTATCTACCTATCTATCTTTTATATACTGCCTTTCATATCTATCTACCTATCTTTTATATACTGCCTTTCATATCTGTCTATCTTTTATATAGTGCCTTTCATATCTATCTTTTATATAGTGCCTTTCATTTCTATTTATCTTTCTATTATATAGTGCCTTTCATATCTATCTACCTATCTTTTATATAGTGCCTTTCATATCTATCGGTTGTTAAGCGTAGATTGGTGAGCAGCAATGGCAAGTGTATCTATTTAAGCTGAAACTGATAGCACAATGGCGCGTGCAGAAAGTGAACGGCTCTGAACACGTTCTCAATGCTCTTTCCAAACTCTTACCATCCAAGTTAAGGGAGCTCGGAGAGGAAAGAAAGGAATAAACTGCCCAAATCCAGGAGCACCAGGCTTGTAGAGAAGCAGACTTGAAATAGGAATTGCTGCCAAAGGGGCTTCAACAAAGTGCTGAATGAAAGGTCTGAATGCTCGTATGAGGGAAGAGATTGGAGTTTTTTGCTTTTTAATCGATTTTTTAAATCTCGCCGTAAACACGTTTTCACTTTGTCATTGTTTGTTTTTCAGTGAGGATTGAGGAGCAAAAAGTGGTAAATCTATCCGTCTAAAATGAAAAGAGCAGAAAGTGAGGAAGTCTAAGTACTTTCCAAATCCATTACAGCAGTTTGTGTTTGTCTGTTACATCTTAACAGTTCTTGTAATGCATGTATTGGGAAATAATGGAACAATAAAGAGAGAGAGAGAGAGGGTTTGGCCGGCTCTATTGTGGCATTTTAGAGTTTACGCCCAAGACCCCGATGAGATGTTAAAAAGTTCAGTTGTGTCCCTTCACACCTTTTTGCCTCACGAGGCCACACTCAAACGAGCAAATGGTGATCGTGAGTTGTGACCCCAGGCGTCTGTAATCCGGCTCAATGATGTCACCATACTAGATGTCCATCTTTCTGAAGTGACCTGCTGGCCTGCGGTAATATTCTGAGAGCGGGCTGCATTCCACAAGCGAGGCGGTGGCGGCGGTGGTGACAGTAGCAGCAGCAGCAGCAGCTTGAGACTCATTACAGTCCTTGTCAAGCGAGAGAATTTCCTTAACGAGACGCCCAACGCGTGTTTTTGGACTCATTACGGCGGTTCTACACGCTTTCATGCAAGCCGTAGGATCACAGCTGGGACAGTTGCTTAGCAACCGTGATGCTTGACCCAGGTGTGCAAATTGCAGACCTTATTAAGATTCTCCGTAGTCGCGGCTCGGAGTTTGCAAAGTTTTAACAAGCGCTTTGCTGCCCGCGCGGCCCTCCTTCTGATTTCTTCGATTTCACTGACGTTGGCCTAATTTTCTAAACAAAACTTTCTTTGCTGTTTTTCCCCAGAAGAGCCATTGAGTCATTAATCAAGTGTTGCAACAAATAAAAGTAAGTTGTGGTAAGTTTACACTCCAAGCCACCCCCCCCCCAAACCCCACCACCACCACCACCACTTCGGTTTTAACATAGTTTCATTCTCCCCTGGCATCCCAGCTGGCATTAAGTGGGTCAGAAAAAAAATAACTTCAAATATTTAGGAGACCATAAAGAAAGAGAAGAAAAGAAAATACCTGGCACTGGGAGACATGAAGATGTGTGTCCAAGTCCAGTTGGGTGCTGAGCTGTGTCAGACGGGGTCCAAATCCATTCTGGTTACGGTGGGGTGAGATCACCTCATCTTCATTCTGTTGTCCTTGCGTAACAAACTTAGTCTTATCCCACTAAATCAAAATAAATCACAAAATTAGCACAGGACTGGATGAGCCTCCATGCTAAACATGGTAAAGGAGTAACTGTAAGACCCCAAGAGACCCTAAGTACTTCCATCTCTGGTGCCTATGTAAATGGGGCGTTACTAGGGGGTGGCCAAGCCATTATGAAAAATTTCAGGCAGACTGGAGCCAAGTTATTAAAGTGGGCACAGGTGTGTCATGTTTAGCGGCCACCACTAAGAGGCACTACTAAATAATACCTATTACAATTTACATTGAACCCTGACCCTACCTGGGACCCGTATATCTAATATTATGAAAGACCACACTACAGGCTTTGGTGCTTGGTCTGGCTTCAGAGGCTTAAGCTCCCTGATCTTTTTCGCAGTCATATACCGTGTCACATTTGTCATTCCAACAGATGGCGCATTACAAACATTAAACGCTGCTTTTGCAAATTCCATATGCAATTGCTTAAAACAGGGACATATGTATTGCAGCTGTCATTCAAACAGATGGTGCATTTGCTGCTATGTTTGTGATGTGCCATCTGTTGGAATGGCAAATGCAATGTGTATGTCTCTGTTATATGCCATTTAGAATGGGATTCGTGAAAGCAGTGTTAATGTTTGTAATGCACCATTTGTTGGAATGACAGCTGCAATACATATGTCTCTGTTTTAAACAATTGCGTATGGAATTTGTAAAAGCAGTGTTAATGTTTGTAATTCGCCATCTGTTGGACAGACAGAGGTATTACAACCGGAAAGACACACAGTCATTTGTTCATTTATTAAGGTGGATTATTCTCATCTACTTCTAATTTTTGTTTTGCTTGCAACTTCTAAAGCACTTTGTGCCCCAGTGTTTGCAGGAAAGTGTGCTGTAGAAATCAATGTTCTTGTTTTTGTTGTTGTAGAGTTTGCCAGACTCTGAAGTGAGCTGGAAGAAGGTTCTGTGGTCTAAGGAGACAACAGTTGAGCTTTTTTGGCCATCAGACTACATTTCATGTTATCAAAAACTCACCATATGATGGATGGAGTGAAAGGCACTATAAAACATGACGATTGAATTGTCTTCTTCAGATATAATGCAGGGAGTTCAATGTCATCTGTACTTTACTTGTTTATTATTTGTCATGTATTTGTTGCATCAAGCAGGTCAGGCTGTGGTGGCCATCTTCTCCTTACCCTTTTTGCTGGGCTGATTTCTGCTCGGCTGTTCGTCTTAACGGAGGTTCACCAGGGGGGCCGTGCCAGCAAAAGGGGGATGCAACATTTCAACCCGAGAGAAGCGAAGGGCAAGTGGACACTGAGGTTTGATCTGTTGTGAATCAGAATATGCTGTTGATATGACGGACCATTCCAACAGATGGCGCATCTCTACCATTTCTAGTAATGCATTTTATCTCTGCAAACGTCTGTGATGGTGTAACAGAAAATGCGGATTATCAAAATGGAATCCCTCTGCTGTTGTATTTCCTCTGAGTTGTTTCGGAGCTGCCGGACAGACTGTGTTTTCATGGCTAAACGGTTATAATATCAACATGCAGATTATGAATGATGACAAAGTTGTCCGCAATGTGTAATTGTGTATAATTTGCAGTGTTTACGCTTGGTCTTAATTAAACTAGAGACAGCACACAAATTAACACAAATCTAAAAGCCTCTTCTATGGCAATTACCCATTGAGAACAAGCAGCCATCAGCTTTCGCTTTTCTAAATGATCTTTTCAGGGCCTAATCCACTCGCTGAGCGCGCAGCGTTTCTTCTTCTCCAAATCGAGCTTGGCTGACTGCTCTCAAAAGTTGAAGCAGATGTTCCTTCATCAGTCCTTATGTTGGAATCAGCCATCTTATTATCGGCATACTCTGTGTTTCACAGGTTGACTATTTACAGATCAAAGCTAAACGGTCCACTTGCACTTTGCTCATCTCTTGTCGAATTGCGCGCCCCCCCACCCCCTTTCTTGGAGGATCTCCCTTAAGACAAACAGCTCAGCATAAATCATCCCAAGGAGAAGAAAATGAAATTCAGTCCTGGGCAGACAGGCCAACGCCATCTGCCCCGCTTGATACGACAAATTTATGATAAATAATAAACATGAAGGTACGGACGACATTGAACCCCTCACATTACATTTGTACACAACGATTCAATTTTTGTTTTATAGTGCCTTTCACCATCAATACCATCATAAGGTGATTTAACAAAGCAGCTGCCGAGATCACTGCACTGTTCACCCCATTCATTCATCCATCCATCATTAAACCTGCGCAGGGCTCGCTCAGGGTCATGGCAGCCAGAGATCATCCCGACAGAACCAGACGCAGGGTGACAGGAGAAACAGCCCTTAACATGAAAGTGGCTGTTGGTCCAAATTAAAATCGAGCAGTAGAGAGGAGCAAACCCAGTGGAGTTCACTTCGCCACAAGTTCGGCAAAATCTCAGAAATGTCTGCAAACTTCGCTGAACTACGCGAAATGCAGTGAACTCAGTGGTGGAGGGAGAAACTGAACTGGTTTTAAGTGGCTTATAATGGTGTAATGGTGTTTTAAGTGTCCCTGAGGGCTAGCAATGCATCTGCCAACTATGATGGAACAGTTATTGTGTCTAAAAATGGAACCTGCACTACAACTGTGCCAACATGCCTCAAACAACAAAAGACGCCAACGGAACGAACACCACAGGCAAAACATAACAAAACATAAAATTGTGAATTTCCCATTGGGATTAATAAAGTATCTATCTATCTATCTATCTATCTATAACAAATGGTCACCAGCCACCAATACTTAAATTAATATTGTGACCACAAGGGGGCACTGCAGCACCCCAAACTACGACACAATGGCACGGACACATGTTCCAGTGTCAACTAAAAATGTAATCCTGTGAATATTTTACACACAGGTCTCAAAGAACACAAACACGCAGAGTCTCTTCCGTCTCTCCTCCAATCATCCAAAAAGCTTCATCCACCTCCACCTGACTCTGAAACTGGCTGCTCCTTTTATACAAAACCCAGGAGTACTTCTGGTGTGGAATACTGAGGCTGAAGCCCCACAGAGCAGCACTCATTAATCTCCTCAACACCCCCTGGTGGCACCCATGGTAGACTGAAGAATTCTAACAGAATGAAGAAATCTAACAGACAGCTTCCTTTAATCAGACGGCTCCATTTACATGTAAGGACTATGAAGTATTTCAATCAAAACAATCAGCATACAGATAAATGGTATGGTCCAGAAACACCCCTCTGCTTTAAGTATTTTGTAAAGTAGTAAAATAGTTTGTTATCAAGAGTCGTTGGTGACATCGACTTCTTATATCCATCCATCCATTTTCCAACCCACTGAATCCGAACACAGGGTCACGGGGGTCTGCTGGAGCCAATCCCAACCAACACAGGGCACAAGGCAGGGAACCAATCCTGGGCAGGGTGCCAACCCACCGCAGGACAGACTTCTTATATGTAAAGTGTTATTAGAGACCAAAATATAAAGTTCAATGTTACATATTATCTCATTTTCTAATTTAAATGGGCTGGTAAGCAATAAAGTCAGGATGTCCGTGTTTAACAGGCAGGCAGATTCAAGCACCTTTCTCTTCTGTCTTTTGGAGCCCCACCACCTGATACCACGTCTTTAGTGTGTAAAGGGACACGGTATTTTACTCTCAGAGCGGTTCATGTCCCCACTTTTGAGTGCACAGCATTCCCGAGGACACAACAGGCTCTAATGGCTGAGAGTCAGTGAAGGGACACAAGGTGTGGACCAATCCTGAGTGAGGTGTGAGCAGACTACGGATTAACTAACACAATCTTTGCCCACCTTTTTGGTGACATGCAAGTTCCTTTGCGATTTTTGAAAGCCCCCATAAACAATTTGGAGAATCAATGACAATCATCAGAGTGGAGTGGGTGGAGCTCTGAACTCGTGAGTTTGTCCACATTTAAGCTGGAAGCGGCAGTGCCAATTGTTTAAGGGGTCCACTGCAACCCACTACCAGTATGAAGAATTGGAACTTGTGACCCACCAGCAGTGGTTGAGAAACACTGCACTAACACACACACACACCCCTACACTCAATGAGGGCACCTATACAATCAAAGGATGTTGGAGGAAAACTCACAACAGACAGATGGAGGGATGATCCAGCTCTGCCCTTTTATATAATTGCTTCTCCAAAGACGTCTCTTTTTTCACCAGTTTGGCTGCTAGTAGACATTAACATAATCAGATGGTGGAAGCTGAGCTGGTGTCGATGGTGAAGCGTCCCCCGAGCCACACTTTAATTGCACCTCAGTCCCCAAGTGATTCAACATCTGAATCCAGTGAAGCAGACAGAGAATGGGATGCAAACAGAGAGGGACAGCCTCCAGTCACTGGGCCGAGGTGACGGCAATGACAAGATGGCTCCAATTACAAGATTTTAATGGATGGCTTTAAGAGCCGCTCGGCACGCCCGACACCAGCCAGCACATGAAGTGATGGGGGATCAGACCGCATGCTTTGCTTCACCAATCCACATTTCAATGTAAGGTTTAGACTAAACAGATTCGGGTGGCTGAGGTGCTTGTGGTCGGGCATGACCAGTCCAGGGTGGGTACCCAGTGCTGCCCAGGATAGATGGTGGCTCCTTATGGCACAAACTGAATAAGAAATTTTGAAACTGGACTTACAGACATTTATGACAGATCTATTGTTTTTAAATTGTAGTGTGTAACGTTTCTCTTAGTCTGTTATACTGCTTTTTGTCCAACTGCTCTAAGTGGGATGAAACTATTCAACTATGCGGACCCTTGGCAAGCCCCTGACCTTCAGATGGAGGCATCACTTAAGACAGAATGATCTAATATACCAGATATGCATGTAATTAGATTAAATTAGCATGTTCTCAGCTGTATGCTTCTGTATCCTCATCTCTAAATACTGCATATATAAAATCCAACGTCTGTCTGTCTGCCTGTCTGCCTGTATGTCTGTCCACTTTGCACAAGAGAACTACTTAACGGATTTAGATTGGGTTTTTTTCTTCTATAATTTGCTTGAACATTCTGGTTGATTTTGCGACTTCTCTCATTGCGCTAAGAATCATAGTTCACTTGCGGGAGCGATTTATTTGCGCAAATCCGAGAAACACGCAGAAGGCCGAGAGGAGGAGGCGGGTCATACTCACTCACGCACCAACCTTACCTCCACTTAGCTAGCGAACGGGAGAACTACTCAACGGATTTAGATCGGGTTTTTTTCTAGAATTTCCTTGAACATTCCGGTTGATTTTGCAACTTCTCTCTTCACGCTTAGTATCATAGTTCGCTTGCAAGAGCGATATATTCGCGCTAAACCGGGACAGAGGCTGCAGTCTGAGGGGAGGGAGAAGCGTAACATCAGGAGTGGGGAGTCGCTCTACCTCTGTGTTGTGAAGTGTACCTTGCCTTTGCTTAGCTAGCGATACACTTTTGTTTATTCATTTTTCATGTTTCACTACTACGCGGGTGGAGCCGCGGGGGAAAGCTAGTACACTATAAAATAGTCAGTCAGTTAGTCATTGTCCAATCCGCTATATCTTAACTACAGGGTCACAGGGGTCTGCTCGAGCCAATCCCAGCCAGCACAGGGTGCAAGGCAGGAACAAAGCCCACTGCAGGGCACACACCCACACACCAAGCACAAACTTGGGACAATTTAGAATCGCCAATGCACCTAACCTGTATGTCTTTGGACTGTGGGAGGAAACCCACGCAGACACGGGGAGAACATGCAAACTCCACGCAGGGAGGACCCGGGAAGCGAACCCGGGCCTCCTTACTGCAAGGCAGCAGCACTACCCACTGTGCCATGACTCTATAAAACAGGCCTATTCAAAGGGCAGCCCTGTGGGCCACATGTGGCCTAGAAGCAACCTCCGAATGGCCCAGCCCGTGGTCCCGCCAGGGCACCAGACTGCATCCGAAATGATTGCAAATACAACCAAAAATAGGTTTGGCGATTATCATTTCTTAGTTTTCCAGTGGTGAATGAAATCATTGAAACTTTAAACTATTATATTGTATCGGAAGCAAAAGGCCATTTTTACTTTCTCATATACCAAGTATAGAGAAAGTATTGTAATCGCGTAAAAATTCCATTTTGAGATTTTGAAGAATCTCGATGTTTTAGACCTCCTTGAGTCCGAAAATACCATTTTTGGAATTATGTCTAGCGATGCTTGCTTGTTTATTGATTTTTAAAGTTTGTCCTGTTTCACTACTATGCAGGCAGAGCCACAGGGGACAGCTCGTATATATATATATATATATATATATATATATACTGCAGTGGGTTGGCATCCTGCCTGGGATTGGTTCCTGCCTTGTGCCCTGTGTTGGCAGGAATTGGCTCAAGCAGACCCCTGTGACAATGTGTTCTGATTCAGCGGGTTGGATAATGGATGGAGATATATATATATATATATATATATATATATATATACACACATATATAGAAATATTGTAAAAGGAGACACAACAGTGTGAAGGGGGATGGAATATTACCTTGGTCACCCTGTATAATGGGAAGCAAAAACAAACAAGGGAGAGACACCCTGGAGTTCAGAATAGAACCGACTCCAAGATGGCCGAACTGTTGGTCATATGGCTTCCAGGCAGGAAGGGACAGGGCCAGGATGGTAGACAACGACAGTGACGTCAGAGGTGGAATGGCTATCAGTTCTCTCGTTCGCTAGCTAAGTGGATGTAAGGTACACCCTGAGGCCCTGCCCCCTCCCCTTGGCCTGCTGCGTCTCAGATTCACGTAAATTCATCGGTTCCACAAGTGAACTGATACTTAGCGCGATGAGAGAAGTCACAAAATCAACCGGAATGTTCAAGCAAATTATAGAAAAAAAAAACGATCTAAATCCGTTAAGTAGTTCTTGCATGAAAAGCGGACAGACAGACAGACAGATGTAGGATTCTATGAATATATATATATATATATATATATATATATATATATATATATATATATATATACAGTATATATATTGAGAGAGATATTTTGCAAACATTTTTAAAATCCTGTTTTCACTTTTCAGTTGTCAAATAAGACATTAAAAGGCGCTATACGGAATAAAAACACAAGCCGCTGGGTTGACGCTCTGCTCCTCCATCCCTAAACCAGACTGATGAGCATGAGGTGATGAAGGAGAAGGTTGCATCAGGTGTGGATTAAAGTGCAAAGCCAAAGTCTGAAAATGACAGTGCATTAAGAGCCATGAAAGACGGCCCGAGAGAAGATGGGAGGCTCGGCGAGATTCAGCGGGGCTCAACATGCCACAAGCAGATGGCCAGGATGAAGGTCTCCCTTCCTGCTGCACATTGTTTGATGTGCGGGAGGTGTAATGGTGCAGGAAAACTTCACTTGGGTATTGAAAGAAGCGATTTGGCTCAGCCAAGACCCCATATGGTGCTTCAGCTGCTTATTCTCTGTGAGTCACGCATTCATCATAAATCAAACTGAGCAAAAGCTTCTCGGCAACATGTTTGAATGCGCCGCTGGGTGTGGGGGGGGGGGGGGGGGGGGGGGGGGTTGGGGTCGTTTCACCGCATTAGTCAGATGGGCAGACGGCACAGGAATGACAGCCTGGACTTCCACATGTTCAGGACTTGGTAAAAGCACTGTGAGGACAGCGGCCGATTGCTTGCTAGGTTTTCTTTTTGGGTTTTCATATAGTGCCCTTCATAGTGAATGCCATCCCAAAATATCTGACAGACACAGCAAATATGGCCACACTGTAACTGCTGGGCACCTCGACGTGCCACCCACACTAACACAAAGGACAAAATAAAATCATAAAAATATTCACAACACCCTATGACCAACAAAAGAACAAAAAAAGTACAAATAAACAACCCACTGAGTAACTGGGGCTCCAGAACACACAAGGCAAGCCAAAGAACTCACTGTCAGCTCCGAATTCAATACACGCTGGGAAGGAGCAGACCATCAGAG
Organism: Erpetoichthys calabaricus; assembly: GCF_900747795.2. Taxonomy (NCBI): domain Eukaryota; kingdom Metazoa; phylum Chordata; class Cladistia; order Polypteriformes; family Polypteridae; genus Erpetoichthys; species Erpetoichthys calabaricus. Next base: position 88,906,166 of record NC_041408.2, read on the forward strand.
TCCATCCTGGGCTTAACTGACCGGGTCAGGAATGCCCTGCAATGTCTTGGCTCACAGTAGAGTGACCTCTGCTGCCTCTGGGCTCAGGTTCTTGCCTGGAAAATTGTTATCCATGTTTTAGCAATGGCAGCAAAAAGTCCAATGAGCTATGGGGACTCCAGGGTGCCATCTAGTGGTGGCATTTCTACTAGCCTGGCTTCATTATAATTCCTGCTCCCTCTCACTGACAAGACTGCCAATATGCTCATGACAGCAGAGTTAAAATACAGTAATAATATAATAAGATAAATAGATGAAAGGCACTATATGTTAGATAGAGTAGGTATCAAACTCAAAATCAACATATAATATATAGACAGATCTGAAAGGCACTGATAGATAGATAGATAGATAGATAGATAGATAGATAGATAGATAGATAGATAGATAGATAGATAGATAGATAGATAGATAGATAGATAGATAGATAGATAGATAAGGCACTAAATAATAGATAGAAAGGAATGAAAGGCACTATATGACATGTAAGGCACTATATGATATTGTGGAATATGACCTGGACACAGACAGGCAGACACGTTTAAATCATCCCACACACGTTTATTTTGGGTCTCCATTATACAATCCATCAATACTCACAAGCCCCAATACCCCACAGTCCAGGCCTTATCACAATGCCTTCTTTCTCTGTCTCTTCAGACCGCCTCCTTCTCTCCTTCAGCAACCTCGTCCTCTCTTCCACCCGACTCAAGTCCATCTCTGAAGGGAGGTGGCCCCTTTAAATAAGCACCCGGATGTGCTCCAGGTGTGTTCCCAGCAATCTCCCACCGACACGCCCTCGTGTGACGGAAGTACCAGCTGTCTCCCCGGAAGCACTCCGGGTGTCCCTGTTCCTCTTCCCACCAGCACTTCCTGGTGTGGCGGAAGTGCTGCGGACCAGGGTCCTCCAGGTATTGGGGTCCCCCTGGTGGTGACCACGGGCCCCTACAGGGTCGAGCTTCCCAGCTCTGTACCCCTGGTCCCCAGGGCTGTTGCCCCCTCGAGGTCTGGAGGAGGAATAAGCCCTCCTCCTGTCTTTCCGGGCGTCCCGGGTGGGTACCACCCCCATCCGGGCACCACAATAGATAGATAGATAGATAGATGAAAGGCAGTATATAATAGAAAGAAATGAAAGGCACTATATCATTTATAGATAGATTGATATGAAAGGCACTAAATAATAGATAGAAAGAAATAAAAGGCACTATATGACATGTAAGGTGCTTTATGATAGATAGATAGATAGATAGATAGATAGATAGATAGATAGATAGATAGATAGATAGATAGATAGATAGATAGATAGATAGATAGATAGATAGATATGAAAAGCGCTACATCATAGTGTTTAAGCAGGTTTGAGAATGACACAACACATCCTCTGACTTATGTAACCTGTATAGACTGTCTTATATGTAATTACTGTGACATCCTGGACACGGGGCCACCAAAGGATGAAGTAAGCTGACATTCATCCACCTATCCAGTAAGTGCGACTGTATGCATGTATGGCGTCCCCTCCGGTGACAGTTTCCAGAAGGACTCCATCTCCAGGTGACTCTCTGATCAGCACATCTGCTTTCATTTATGAGGCCCACCCACTACATCCACACCACCTGTCCCCCTGCCCAACAGCGTAGTCTCAGAATGGCCTGCGTTGACAAATCTCTGTGACAGAACGACGAGCCGTTTGTGTCCTGCAGTGCATTTGTCTCAGTCACCCAGCTACATGGTAACAAGTGAATTGGTACAATACTTGCTTTTATGATGTAAAAGTCCCCTGCAGACGTCTGAGAAGGTACAACATGTGGCGTATCACTTTGATTTCCACACGTGGCATCCTGCATCTCATTTCATATTTCTAACTCAACCGCTGGCTAGCCTTCAACGTTTCTCCCTTTATCGGCAGTGGCGTCACAGTTTTAATCCCACAGAGTCCTTGTCTCCTGCAGACAGCTTGACTAATCCCGTAAGGCACTGTATAGCGCATAACCCCTGATTTCACAGATCCTTAATCTGTTTTTTCAACATTTTAAATGTAATTGACAGCTCCAAGATTTGTTTTCATTCAAGTGGTTTCCCGGAGTCTCCAAGAACGCTCTATAGCATCAATGAACTGCTGGCTGAGATTTCAATTTCTGTGTATTTAAAGAACCAGGAATCAATCCTGAGATGCTTGTGAGGCTTTTGCAGTATTTTTGAAACACAAAATAAATGAGATTAGATGTAATATAATACACCACTGCAGAGTTAATCCTGTTGAACCCCAGCAAATTAAATTCCTTCACTCAAAGAGGCTTACCTGAACTCAGTCGAATAACCAAAACCCTGCACTTGTGTCCTTGACCAGTCCCAGCTGGCTTTTTTAAAGACGTCACCAATGTGGTCATCAGACATACTGAACTCGTTATTAGATACGGGGGGTGTTCCCAGATTGCAGTTGTTAAAATCTAAAGACATTCTGGGTGCGGACCCAGGGGCTTTTTCACCAATAACAGAACCCCCCCCCCCCCGAAACACACACACACACACAGACACACACACACACACACACACACACACACACAATGCTCGATGATGTGATCGAAATCAACAATAGGAAATACCAGGCTGCATTAAACCACTGAGTATCCTGGCGCTGCATTGTCAAAAGTATGATCGACACTCTATTGAGGAGCTAAATCACCAAAGGGGACTGTAGGGGGTCTTAATCTGGGCTTGTCCCCAGTATGTAGCACAAGGGTCTATTCTGGGCCCACTGTTATTTTCAGGCTCCATGCCCCCATTAGGCCAGATTATATCAAAACACAAGGTGAGTTACCACAGCTATGCAGATGACATGCGGCTTTACTTATCTATGGCACCTGATGACCCTGATGCTCCAGTCTCTCTGATCCAATGTCTTACTTGTGTTTCTGACTAAATGTATATAAACTTTCTTAAATTAAATAAGGAAAAAAACTGAAATCCTACTGGTTGGCAAAAATGGGAATAATGAGACTATTAGAAATAAATAAGCTCCCTTAGCATTAAAAGTCAAGGCGGAAGTAAAGAATTTCAGTGTCATCATGGAGTCTAATCTGAAGTTTAAATCACACATTAATCAGATTACTAGCACTGCATTTCATCACAGAAGGAAGATCTCTTATCACATTCATCCAGGATCGCCAACTCAAAGGCAAGGATCAACCTGAGAGGGGATGCCAGTCCCATTATGACATTCACATATACACACATTCACACGCATGCAGGGCCAGTTCACGATGTCTGCTTAAAAGTCAGCAGTCAACCCAACACAAGATGCCAGTCCATCGTAATATTGACACACGACTCACTCTCACGGGGGGCCAATTAAAAGTCAGAAACCAATCTGGGATGGCACGCCAGACCATCACAACATCCAAATACAAACACTCACACTTCTACTGGGCCAATTTAATATCGCCATTTAAAAAGGGCAAGAACAACCCTGGATGGGACACCAATTTGTCGTAACATTAACACAACACACTCTCACAGAGGGTCTATTTAGGATCTTCAACTAAAAATAAGAACCAATCTGGGATAGAATGCCAGATCATCACAAGGTCCAAATTCAGTACATCGACTCACACTTGTACAGGGCCAAAGGGCGGGACCAACCCCAGATGGGACACCAGTTGTTCGTAATATTGACACACAACTATCACTCCCACAGAGGGCCAATTAAAAGTCGGACACCAATCTGGGATAGAATGCCAGACTATCATAACATCCAAATACAAACCCACTTCTACAGGGCCAATTTAATATCGCCATTTAAAAAGGGCAAGAACAACCCCAGATGGGACGCCAATCTCTCATAACATTGACACACAACGCACTCTCACTGAGGGTCTATTTAGGATCTTCAACTAAAAATAAAAACCAATCTGGGATGGAACACCAGACCATCACAACATCCAAATACAAACACTCACACTTACAATACAATACAATACAATACAATTTATTTTTATTCAGCCCAAAATCTCACAAGGCGTGCCGCAATGGGCTTTAACTGGCCCTGCCTCTTGACAGTCCCCCAGCCTTGACTCTCTAAGAAGACAAGGAAAAACTCCCAAAAAAAACCCTTGTAGGGAAAAAAATGCAAGAAGCCTTGGGAAAGGCAGTTCAAAGAGAGACCCCTTTCCAGGTAGGTTGGGTGTGCAGTGGGTGTCAAAAAGAAGGGGGGGTCATACAATACAATACACAGAACAGAACAAATCCTCAAAACAGTATAAAAATAAAAATTTTATAAGTACGGAGCAAAATTTAACAGTAGACGATATCCCATAATATGATTTGGATTTGTTTAGAGTCCAGGAGACCTCAGTCATCCAGCTGCCTCCCCCTATTGGCCATTCCACAGCTGAATCAGCTCTGGACCAGCCAATCCAATGAAAGGACCCCTCTACACCACGATTAGAGATGACTTTACCTTAGGCAAGCAAAACTACTTGGCAGGTGGGCCGTGGCACCAAGTGCTACATTAGAGTACCGAGAAGAGAAACAGAATAGGTGAGGGTTAGCAACAAATTCTAAATTCATGTGACTTATGTTTTAGTGCTAATGACTAACAACAGAGATGCAGTCTGTACAGTTAATCAGCAGCTCTAGTCAGGGTGTGCTAAACTGAAGTTGTGAGTCTTCAGCCAGGATTTAAAAGCTGAGACCAAAGGGGCATATCTTATAGTAGCAGGCAGACCACTCCACAGTTTAGGGGACCTGTAACTAAAACCTCAACCTCACACTGTTATTTTATTAATCCTTGGAATCATAAGCAGACTGGCATCTTGAGATCTTAATGTGCGCTCTGGTTTGTAAGTCATGATAAGTTCAGAAGTCATGATAAGTTCAGAGTAAGATAAGTTCAGACTTCTACTGGGCCAATCTAATATCGCCATTTAAAAAGGGCAAGACCAACCCTGGACGTTGTAATATTGACACACAACTCCCTCAAATTAGGATCTTCATCCTGTAAAGCACTTTCCACTACATTATTTGTATGAAAATGTGCTATAGAAATAAATATTGTTCTTGTTGTTCAATTAAAAATCAAACACCAATCTGGGATGGAATTCCAGACCATCACAACATCCAAACACTCACACCTCTACAGGGCCAATAAAATATCGCCAACTAAAAAGGTCAGAACTAACCTCAGATGGGACACCGGTCTATCAGTATTCACATGGACCTCACACAGGACAAACTTAGAACCATCATTTAAAAGAAAGGAATCAACCCAGGATGAGAATCCATCATAGTATTCCCACACAACTCACACTCACATAGGACCCAATTAAAATGCAGGAACCAATCAGGGTTGAGGCATCAGTCCATCACAATATCCATGTACGAACACACACTTGTAGGGAACCTCCAAATCTGAGGTCATAGTCGCCAGCAGGAAAAAGATGGACTGCCTTCTCCGAGTGGGAAGTGAGTTACTTAAACTCCTCCACTTCAGGCAGTATCTCGGAGTCTTGATCACGTGTGAGAGGAAAAGGGATAGTGCGGCTGCTTTAACGATCCATAGTGGTGAAGAAAAAGCGTCCTCAATTTACCAGTCAATCTACGTCCCTACCCTTTCCTATGGTCATGACCTTCAGCTAAAGACCAAAAGAATGAGATTACAGATACAAGAAGCCAAAATGAGCTTTCTCCACAGGGTGGCCAAACTCTCCCTTAGACATAGGGTGAGAAGCAGCGATATCTGGGAGAGACACGGAGTAGAGACACTGGCCCTCTGTATTGAGAGGTGGTTCGGGCCCCTGATATAGATGCCTCCTGGAGAAGGTTTTACAGGTGTGACCAGTTGGGAGAAGAACCTGGGGAAGACCCAGGGCACACTGGAAGGATTATACCTCCAAGATGGCCTGAGAACGCCTTGGGATTCCAGAGTATGAGATGGCAACTGTGACTGGGAAAGAGGATGTGTGGGCCTCACTGCTAAGACTGTTGTCCATATGACAAGGTTTTGGAAAATGAATGAATGAATGAATGAAGAACCAACCCCAGAGAGGAGGCCATTGTATTGTAGTATTCATATGCACCTCACACTCGTACTGTCAAATTAGAATCAACGATCATCATAGAATCTTCACAGAGTCAATGGAGGCTCCGATGGGGGCTCTTGAGAGACTGAGTGGGGAGTCTGAGTGTCTGGGCTTGTGAGGGTCCTGATAAAAAGCAACATCCAGGCCTTTAATGACCTCTTGGGCACAGCCATCAGCAGTGTGTCTGTCTGCGGAGAGAGAGTGTCAACCTCGTCGAGAGGTTAACTTACCTCAGCAGTGACATTCACATCTCTGGTGACTCAGTCAGTAGACGGACTGGGAGAGCATGGGGGCGTCATGAGGTCGTTGGAAAGGGGTGTCTGGTGCTCCTGATATCTCTGCAAAAGGACGAAGGTCCAAGTCTTTAGAGTCCTGGTTCTCCCGGTTTTTGAGACATGGACGCTATCCAGTGACCTGAGACAAAGACTGGACTCCTTCAGTACTGTGTGTCTCTTCAGAGAATCCTTGGGTCCCGTTGGTTTGACTTTGTGTTGCTCGTGGAGTCCCAAATGAGGCACATGACCTGCATTGTGAGGGAGCATCAGTTAAGACACTATGTCCATGTGGCGCAATTCCCAGAGGGTGCTCCGACTCGCAAAACCCTCATTGTTGAGGATGAGAGTGGCTGAACCAGGCCAAGGGGACGCCCATGTAACACCTGTCTGAAGCACATAAATGGTCATTTCCGGTGGGTGGGACTGGATGGCGTGTCTGCCTAGGGGGTTGCCAACCAGGATCCCAAGCTGTTTCATCGTGTGGTGGGTGCGGTAACGTGCTGTACCGGTGTATGCTCCCCAACCTGACCTGACCTGATTAAAAGGTAAGAACCAACTCAGGATGGGATGCCAAACCTTCACAACTCACAGTATTTCTATATTTTAGATCTCCAAGTAAAAGTCTGAAGCCAACCCAGGACAGTATGCCAGTCCATCGCAATATTCATAGTGAGCTCCCATGGGACCAACTTAGAATCCTTAATTAAAAAGTAAAGTCCAACCGAAGGGTTCCATAATCACATTTATACACAACTCACAATTTTGGATCTCCAATTATAAGTTGGGAGCCAACCCAGCACGGGACACAGGTCCTTTGCAGTTTTCACACGCACACACACCCGCACACACATAATAAAAGCAAATTCCACGCAGAGTGCAAATGGCATGGGATTGGACCCCAGGATGAAGAATTTGTAATGCTGCCATCATAAAATTCCACTGTGTCACCCCACAAATTAATAAACTACAAATAGAGAAGAGGAAAAGACAGACCACCGCAATCCAAAAGACTACCCAACTAAATTAAACCAAAGTTCAGCTTGCGACAACTGGCGGGCTTCAGGTGAAGTCTATGGAGATTTAGAAAAGAACTGACAAAATGTAATGAAATGTGTCTGTCAGGACGCTAATGAAGCAGACCTCGCTAAAATAATGACGAGTTTCGAGCGAGCCACGGGACGCCGTTATCCAATTTTACAAACAGCAGGGCTTTTTTAAAAAAAAAAAAAAAAAAAACTCCATTGCTGCCTTTTGCTAATTTTGTCCAAGCGGTGCGGACTTTGATGCTAAATGGCACCCTGTTCTTTTGAAGCAGTTGACAAGACTCACATCTTTTAAAATGCCCCAAAGAAATTTAAGGCGTCGCATTCTCTTATCATTAAAGAAGCTGATTTGCATCATTCTAACATTTTTTTTTTGGAAACGTCCCGCTGACCTTGCCCTCATTTTCTACTGCTGACTTTTGCATCCTCCATCTCTAATTGACTCCGTTAAGTGCTAATGACGGGCACACACCTTAAACTTTTAATTTACCCTTCATGATAATCATAAATGTTTTCTTATTGAATATGGTGTAACATGGACAACGTGCTTCCTGCCATGCATCCAGTGGAGCCCTGAATTGGATTAAGCAAGATCCAAAACGTTAGGCTACAGCCCCTTCAGGAACAATTCACACCCCTTCACTTTTTCACATCTTCTTAACATTGCTGCCTTGTGTTACAATCATTTAAATTTAATTTTTTTCTCAAATCAGACAACACAAAGTGAAGACAGGATTTTTAGGGAATTTTTGCAAATTTATGAAAGATACCCAAGCATTGTGGCAGTGATTCCAGTCAGGCGTCTTCTTGGTTCTTATTCTGGATTTGGGGATTTTCTGCCATTCCTCTCTTCCATGTTTCTTAAACTATGAGCCGTGATCTGTGATGTCACACACAGAGTCATGAATCACAGTAGTACCAAATAGGAACGGGTCACGAACGGTTTGTGGAATGCCTTTGCAGGCAAGGGGAACTCACTACACCCAACCTGGGATGACAACTGGCGGTGATTCTCCAAGGGGGGAAAACAGAACATCAGCTGGAGGCATTTCTCCAGTTCCAGTTCGTTGGTGATTCTACAAGAATGATGGATCCCCTGGTTGACATTCTGTATCAATTGTGGGTCGTGAAGACACAAAAAAAGCAAAATTGTATCACGAGGGAAAAAAAAAAGTTTAAGAACCGCTGCTCTAGAGTTCAGTCAGGTTCAATGAACACCATTGGTGGACAGTGTGGTAGAGTGAGGGAATAACAGGTCCCCAAACAACAAGAAGAAAGTTTGGGGTGCCAACCGGATGGTCCTTTATATTGTCCATGGACAACAAAAAACAAAAAGAGGAATCACTCTTTAACATGCGGGAATTGAAATAATAAAGGCTTTTTTTTAGAAGATTGCAGTCACTTCCAGCAGAGATCCATTCAGCAGGTTGCTCTGACAAGTAAATGACACCTCCTTCTGGGATGCCCTGGATCTTATGGTGGCTGAACCAGACGTTGGGGCGGCTGGAAGGGCAAATGCATTATTGTTGGAAAAGAAGGAGATGACAAGGTTAGTATCAGCGCCCCTTCTCTTCTTGGCAGGTTATCACATACCTCGACTGAGCCTGCATGGAGGTCCTCTGACACACTCAGGTCTCTTCAGAGTTGTCCAGTCTTGGCTCTCCATAGGGCACACAAGAAGGTTACCAGAATTGTGCAAAACGTAAATGCAATCTAACGTGTTAACCACAAATGCAATACCCACGTAAGTGGAACGTTTGATGGCGTCACAGTTGAAAATGAATCAACAAAATTGATCGATTGATTTCACTATGGCACAAAAGTGTATTGTAATTTAATTCACGTCATGATGAAAGGCAAATCGGACGTATTGCATTTCGCTTAGTGACAGCAATGTGTGTATTGCATTTTGATTAGACCACGAAAATCAAGGGGCATCAATAGTGGGGAAAGAGGTGGTCCCATCACAGTGTGTTGTAATGGGAAATAGAAGGGAGTTGAAGCTGGCGATCTAAATGACAATTTCATTCTCTTGCGTGTCGAAAAAAGAGAAAATCCGTATCTGTTTATCCCAGATGGTATGAAGAAAATGCTACGGAGAAGGCGAGCTCAGTGACGCTAACAAGTGTTTGACTCTGCTTGGTATTGTAACGCTGATTGGGCTTCCCCACCCCGCGTGTCCACAGCAGGAGCGGAAAAGAAGCATCTGGTACTGCAGCCTGTCAAAGGCGGGACAGAAATAAGCGGCAAAAGAGAAGGGGCGGGGCCCAGGAAACAAACATAAAAAGGAACGAGTAGCTGAGGAGCGCGGGAGAATCAGGAAGAGGGCAGAATTGACAGAGAGACGGGGACGAAGACAGTGCTAGCCAGAGCAGGGAGCGAGGCCTCAGGCGCCTGGGATTTTCCTGTTTTCATGCTGTGCCCGGGACCAAAACATCAGGCTTGACGAGAGGGAAACCTCGGTAGGGAATGCATTGCATAAATAAAGGAGCTCCGGCGTCTAACAAAGCGTCACATAGTGTACTTACTGGTAGCTACAGTATTTATATAAAATCGTTAAAACCTACTCCTAGAAAATGTAACCACACTGCTGAAATTAACTTAAGAGTAAAATTTTTCAGCGAGGCCTAAAACTTACCAAAGTTTCCGTTAACCACTCCATAGTCCGTATTGAGTGAATTTACGCTCGCCGAAAGTGGACCACCTCTTTCCCTAACTGTTAACGCCCCTTGCCACACCTTTTGACACTGATTGGTTATTTGATTAGTTTTGCCGCGATTAAAGTGTCGTCTCGAATGTGAAATGCAACACATGCGCAGTAGCCACTACGTGAAACGTAATGCGTCTGCTTTTCTTTTAGTTGACAAGCGATCAATGAACTTGAATTAAAATGCAATACGACTTTGTATTGCTTTTTAAATTTATAATAAAACTGCGTGCCGCAGAGAGAAAAGCAATCGATCGTTTCAATGATAGGTTTTTAATTGTAACGCGATAAAGCCGTGCCGAAATCAAAAGACCCACTTGCATAAGTATTGCATTTCAACGTAGTTAACACGTTGGATTGCATTTAACTTTGGCACGAATAATCTTCCATAGATGCAGACAGCAGCAAGTATAACTCCACAGTCGATGTTGTCCGCTGTTGGAAGGCGCTATATAAAATCAAATAAATGACAATCCAATCTCAATTCGTAACTCACTCTTTGAACCTGACCAAGTCACTTCACCTGCAGTCGTAGAAGAGGCAGATGCAGAGTAAAGTAAGTCTCTGTGACCCTCGATGATATTGAAAGGCACTATATAAAAGTAAAGTCAGTGTTTTCTGGTATTCCAGAAGCGCTAACAACTGCGTTACTGAGGCACTTCAGAACAAAGCTCACTGAGAAAAGCAAAGGGATCAGAACCCAAAAGTAAAAACGACTAATAGGTGCTCGCCCACAGACATACAAATATTATTAATTGCTTATTAATAATAATGGCAGTTTTTTAATCATGAATTTAAATCACAAATCGACCCAATGTATTACACTGCGGCGCTGAACAAAAAACGAGGATTAATGGTCATTTCATCCACTACGGCATTATGAGAGCTTCAGTAGTTTTACACAGCACTGAGTGTCACCGCTGCAGGGCACGGCGCTATACGCGCACACAGAGAGCCATAGCCGAATAAACAGCCGCCGAAGCTCTTTGACGGTGCGCGCGACCTACTCCTTCAAATTAAACGTTGCCACATGCTGTACTGTAATCAAGCATATTCTTCATCCCCGAGACCCTACGAATTACTTACAAAAGCTTGATAATATTCAAATGCGCAGGTTTGGATCCGCACAAGCGCAGATGTTTATTGCATTTGTAAAGAGACAAACAATACGAAAGACCGCAGGTGCTCAACTCCATCAGAAGCAGGCAGCAGGTGATAAATGCTCGAAGAATGCAGATGGAGACCGGGGCGTTTAAAACGCTCCTCTCCCAAGCAACATGCTGCTAATAATATTTAAAACGCACCGTATTCCGTCAGCCGCCGTTACGTTACATTTTTTTTACCAAGGTAATCAGAAGCGAGCGCGCCTCTCCAATCTAATAACAGCTTGGGGTGCCAACGGAGGGCGGCACGCTGCAGAAGTCCTCGAGTCATTTAATGGGGAAAGTCAGCACAGCGGCCCTGCGACAAATGGCACTGCAGGGGCACAGGGTGATTTTAGAATTCTTCTATTCACCATTCAAGCTTTAAACCGCTGATCTAAGGAGCAGGAGCCCATCCAAGCAACAATCGATGTAAGACACGAACCAACTCTGGATGGTCTGCTAGTGTATAGGGATACAAGATTCCGAAACCAACTTAATCTAAAGCAGGGTATGAGTGTGGATGGGATGCCAGTGGATGGATAGATAGATAGATAGATAGATAGATAGATAGATAGATAGATAGATAGATAGATAGATAGATAGATAGATAGATAGATCTACTGTATTTAACAGACAGTCTAATTAATTGAATTGACAAGAGGTGGATTCCAAACAAGGTGTAGAAACATCTCAATGGTAATCAACAGAATGGGATGCACCTGAGCCAAAGCTAAGGGTCTCAATACCAGTGTCAACAGGTTAAAAGCCCCCATCATCTCCTGGATCATGGACTACCTGACCAACAGACAGCAGTTTGAGGCTGAGGGACTGTGTGTTAGAAATGGTGGTGTGTAATGCTGGAGCACCTCAGGTTGCACTGTTCTGTCTCCCTTCCTGTTTAACCCCACATAATGGACTTCCAGCACAATACCAGCACTTGCCATTTACAGAAATTTTGCAGAAGACTCCTTCATCATAGGCTGCATTAATAATGGAGATGAGTTTGAGTACAGGAAGGTTGTGGAGGACTTTGTCTTGTGATGCAGGAACAACAACCTGCAAGCCGACATCAGCGAGTCTAAAGAGCTGGTGGTGGACTTTCAGCGTTCCAAGAGCTTTTGAGACAAGACACCATCCAGGACGAGGACATGGAAGTGGGGCAGTGCTACAAGTACCTGGAGGTTGTCATAAACAGCAAACTGGATTGGTCTGACAACACAGCAATGCTGGACAAAGCAGACTGGACTTCCTAAGGACACTCGGGTCTTTTGATGTATATAGCAAGTTTCTGGAAATGTTCTACCAGTACACAGTAGCCAAGTGTGGTATTCTACAGTGAGGTCTCCTGGGGGAAGCAACTTGAGCTCAAAAGCAGCACAATGTCTGAAGAAACTTATCAGGAAAGCCTTGTCCATCACGGGAACTCTGGACACAGTAGAACCTGTTGTGGAAAAGAGGATGGTGACAAAATTGGGTGCCATCATGAAAAATCCCCACCATTCCCTCCGTGAGGCACACCCGGAGAAAACCTATCCAGACACTTCAAGCAGGAAGGAACTGGAAATGCGAGGCAGCAGCACTTCCACTGCCCCATCGTGTCACTCAAATTCTCAAGCTGTTCTTAAATAAGAATCTGTTTTTATAATTGATTTATTATACTGTTGACAAATATGCTGTTTTTTAAGCTATCCATTTCCTGGAGCTGCTTATCGATTTGAGGTTGAGGGGAGTCGGAGCACAAGTCTGCCACAGGACATAATCAAGCACGTTCATCCACGCTCGTTCATATGGAGCCAGTTTAGAGTTGCTCTTTCACAAACAGCTCTGGGATGGCATTGTGATTGTGCAACTGATCTTTGGAAAGCTCAATCTGGAGCGTGCCAAGGTTTAATAAATATCTTTTATTTAAACCTACGGGTGTATTGGATCTTACTGTGTCCTGGGTTTGGGGTTCAGTGGCACCTCCTTAGGTGCCATTATAAAACCTTCATCATGACCTCCTTGGTTTCGTAGTTGTGGACGAAGACACCAGACAAGATAGCAGGTGTGGTCATATAGCAGCTTTATTTTCCATCGTCACAGTGAGCAAGTTTCAGAAAAGCAGGCAATCAATATTACATGACAGCGTCAGGGCTCTTCTGAACAACTGTTTGTTGGGTGGGGCAAAGTTTTTATATCCCTAGAATGCGTGATTTAATATTCATTATGAAAATGCAACAGTCAACACTTTATTATACACAATCCTTGAGCCCCTTCAATGCTCCTTGTGCAGCTTGATTCCTTGGCTCCTTTGTTATGGCGTTCAGATGTAAACTAAGGGAAAACGTGATAAGGCAGTCTCAGTGTGGAATGCTTAGACCTTGAGTCCTTTGGACAAATATTTTTCTGTTTGCTCAGCAAAGCATGTTTTTAAAGCTTACTTCTGCTTAACTCCTTAGACAAGGATTAGTACAAGGGAACGAAGAGAACATTCATCTTCCACATAGTCCACACAGCAGGGCACTATATAAACCTAACATACTATTATCTTTCTTCAGCGCTTCTGTTGTTTGTCTTAATACTAAATAGCGACCAGTTCACTACGACTCCTTGGTCCTTCACATAAGATGTATGTTCAAGTTCCAGTCCTCCCATTGTGTATCCAAATCTAACTTTTCTACATCCTCCATGCAATTCTTTGCAGTTAGAGTTGGTGAAGATGGATGAATTTATATACTTGGGATCAACAGTACAGAGTAACAGGGATTGTGGAAGAGAGCTGAAGAAGAGGTGGAATTGGTGGAGAAGAGTGTCAGGAGTGATTTGTGACAGACGGGTATCAGCAAGAGCGAAAGGGAAGGTCTACAGGATGGTAGTGAGACCAGCTATGTTATATGGGCTGGAGACGGTGGCACAGGAGACAGAGCTGGAGGTGGTAGAGTTAAAGATGCTGAGATCTGCATTGGGTGTGACGAGGATGGACAGGATTAGAAATGAGGGCCTTAGAGGGACAGCTCAGGTGGGACGGTTTGGAGACAAAGTCAGAAAGACGAGATTGTTTTGGTGTGGACATGTGCAGAGGGGAGATGCTGAGAATACTGGGAGAAGGGTACTAAGGATAGAGCTGACAGGCATGGGGAACAGAGGAAGGCCTAAGAGAAGGTTTATGGATGTGGTGAGAGAGGACATACAGGTGATGGGTGTGATAGAGCAAGATGACAAGGACAGGAAGAGATGAAAGAAGATGATCCGACCCCTAACAGGAGCAGTTGAAAGAAGAAGAAGAACATATTTCATTTGCCACAAATCTGCCCCAGCCTGCATGCTGTCCAAGTCCCTCTGTGATGACTCAGTGGATTCTCGATTATCTGCTGAGCCGCCAAGTTTGGTATCAAATGAGTAAATAGTGCTAATAACAAAACCACAAAAAACAATTACTTTATTCATTGCTTGATAGAAAACTGAACTACAGTATATTCTAATGCCACAGCTGACACCATGTGTGACCCGTCTGCTTCCTCTGTAACAATTTAGGGGATTCTCCATTATCTGGACTTTCACTTACTTGGGTATCATTTGCAGACTCACCCAACTTACTGATTATATTCTTGTCAGATCATTTATTGTACAGGCCATGTTACCTGTAGCAATATAAAAATATTTGATATTTCTTGCCCTACAGGTACCTTCAGCGCCCTTCTGCGGTCCCATCTTGTGAACCTCTCTTGACTGTCACATTCCCGTAAAACCTCCTGCTGCTCTGACTTTGCCATTTTGAGGCGCCCTGCTCACCTCCTGTCTGCTTCTATACTTCCCATCTTTTGAAGGCGACTCTCAGCATGCCTCCTACGCCTTTACTCCACCTTGTATGTCTCCCAGTCACACTTGTTATCTAAAAAGAAATATTGCACATTGTAAAAGACCATTGTTGCACACAATCAATAAAGGCCCTGTGAATAAATCAATGAACAAACTTAATGTGATGAGGTAAAAACGAGTTAAGAGAGTGAAAGGTTGAAATGGCAAGCATTCCAGATGCCAAGGAAGCTGTGGTGGGCATAGACTTGCTAGACATAGTTCTCAAAACGAGAATGCACATTGTAGGTGCCAAGGTACATGGACATGCATCCCACCTGGGTTGGCTGCTGTTGTCTTTTCTGGCCGGGAGTCCATAGTGGGTGGACCGGGTAAAGATTGTCTTTTCAGAACTGTTCCTTCCAAAGTATAACAGATGGCAGCGTTTCTCTGTCATGGACCCAATATGGACACCCGCAGGGATCCATGTGAATCATAGACCTGAGGGACAACTCTGTCGGGATCCTTGGGTCCCTCCAGGGGGTCCCTGCAGGAACAAGAACTCCCTGTTTCGTGGGTCTTCCACGGGACCCAGAAATGTATCTGCCATTAAGTGCTATGGCACTGGAAGATCTCCCGCGTCCAACATAAAAGAAGTCAGGAAGCAGAGGACAACACTCACCTAGAAGGAGAAAACGAAGATTCACTTGTTTAGGAATTGCGGTTTGGTTCATTGTTCACACTTGGTGTGCAGAAATCCTTTGCTTGAACCTGGGACTGTGTTGGGTGATATTGTGTCTGAGGTTTTGGGGCACAGTGGTGCCCCCTTGTGGTTACAGAGATAAACAAACTGTGGCCTGGGTGATTAGGGTCCTTAAAAATAGACCAGACCCTGCTCCTACAACACATAGTGGACCACCAAGTGGGGGGTCGTACCAGCCACCCTACCCGACACAGATAGGCAGACACCAGTTCAAGTCCAGTACACATGTTTTATTCATGTGGGGCAGCATTTTTACTTCGCTCCCCACAGCACAGCACAAACAAGCACCAAATCAATAGCACAGTCCTTTTCTTTTCTTTTCTTTGCCACTTCTCTTCTCTTCTCTTCTGCCTCCACTCCTCTCCCGGCAAGCTTCGTCCTCCTCCTCCCGACTCTGGCTCCTCGAATGGAGGGAGGCGGCCCTTTATGTGTTGCTCCTGGGAGCGCTCCAGGTGGTCCATTAGCATTACCTGGAATCACTCTAAGGTGTGATGGAAGTTCAAGGAAAGCCTCTGCAGCTTCCCCCTGGTGGCCCCCACAGAATGTGACAGGGCGGCACCAAAATGCCAGCGTGCCTTTTAGGAATGCGTGGTGCCACAGCCGCCAAGGAAGGCTGCCCTCTAGCATCCCAGGGGAGGTAGTGCCAACGCAAATGCTGTCTCCCCCGGTCCTTCCATCAGTGGGGTGTCCCGGCAGGGAAAGGACCCCGGCTGTCCACTACAATATGATGTCAAGATATTCAACTGATGGACGTTCTGCTCCAGTACTAGCCACTCTGACCACCCTTCATTCTGTGTGGAATTTCCAAACCATACAGTGGTACTGTATGTCAGTGGTACCATGTGCTATACAGTTCTACCGTATGTCATTTTCAAATGTTCTGGCCTATCAGACTAGAAACTCAATTAGGAACAATCAAGACGAGAACAGGCCATTCAGCCCAACAAAGCTCACCAGTCCCGTCTACTTTATTCTTCCAAATCAGCGTCAAGTCCTTGGGATGGTGAAACTGGGAAGGATAGGAAATGAGATTCAAAACTGATTTGAAGGCACAGACGCAATGCCAAGCAGAAGATCACCGTTGAAATCATCAGACAAAACTTGTAAGTGAGCCCGTTGAAATGTAATAAAGGGAACAGCGTCGGCACTTCCAAGTTCCAAGTTCATTTATTGCCGAGGCAAGGAGCCTCATGTAAATAATATTAGCTGAAATTACTGCAGTGTGACGGGGCGCATGAGCGCAAATGCAATATGTCATCCATGAAAAAGTCAGCAGAATCCAGCAGTTATCCATGCCGCCCTGGCAGCCGAGACGAGCCTGTCTCGTTTCAAGCTCTTGATTTAGAGCATGACACCTTTTGAAACAGGTTTTATGAAACCAAGCTGGTGTTCGTGTAAATCAAATACCTTCTAGAATTTGGCTGTCAGTCCAATTTTCTTCAGTCGGTGGATGTGACAGTAAGGTGGTAATCATGGAGGTGGGGGGCGCGGGGGGCTCGCTGGTGCTGATGAGCATACTGCATGTTACATATCCAAGATGGACGCTCTTATCTCTGCCCTGAGACAATGTTACAAAGGGGGGGGGGGGAGGTTGGGCTTTGTACGGCGTGACGGATTAGTTTCACACTTGGACAATTCCTTTTTACCACATCTGCCCTGTAGGCTGGCGCCCTGCTAATAATAATTTCTATAACTTGTAAATAGAATTTTCTTATTCGGTTTATCTGTCTTCAAGCTTCTCAACAAGCCACAGGACTGAAATCCGACATGGTTATAACGGGGGCCAGCTGAACCAACGAGAAGAATCAAAGAAATACAGATTCTGGCAATGGGCCTAAGGGCAAGAGTGCCAGAGTCCCAAAGTTCCTAGAGCTATTTTTTAAATTGAAGATGTTTAAAGCTTCTTCTTCTTCTTCTTACTCCTTTTCATCTTTTTCCATTTCCTGATGAACCTTCTCCATACACTTCGGTCCTGCACCTCCTCACCAGTTAGGCCCTTTTTCTTCATTTCTTTTTATACTTTTATCCATCCACCACTTCTATGGCTTCCCCTACACTCCCATCTCCATTACTTCTTTCATCCACATATGTTTTTATCCCCCTTCATCACATTTCTTTACCTCCTTTGTTAAATTTCAACCAAACATCCTCCCCTGGCTGAGGTTCACATTCTTTTTTATACCTTTTTTTAGCTTCTTTTGTTTACGTTAACTGCGGTGGGTTGGCACCCTGCCTAGGATTGGTTCCTGCCTTGTGCCCTGTGTTGGCTGGGATTGGCTCCAGCAGACCCCCATGACCCTGTGTTCGGATTCAGCGGGTTGGAAAATGGATGGATGGATGGCTGTTTATGTTAATATCATTGGTCATGGGAAAGGCACTATATAAATAAAATGTATAATTATCCATCCATCCATCCATCGTCTCCCGCTTATCCGAGGTCGGGTCGCGGGGGCAGCAGCTTGAGCAGAGATGCCCAGACTTCCCTCTCCCCGGCCACTTCTTCTAGCTCTTCCGGGAGAATCCCAAGGCGTTCCCAGGCCAGTTGAGAGACATAGTCCCTCCAGCGTGTCCTGGGTCTTCCCCGGGGCCTCCTCCCGGTTGGACGTGCCCAGAACACCTCACCAGGGAGGCGTCCAGGAGGCATCCTGATCAGATGCCCGAGCCACCTCATCTGACTCCTCTCGATGCGGAGGAGCAGCGGCTCTACTCTGAGCCCCTCCCGGATGACTGAGCTTCTCACGACTATCTTTAAGGGAAAGCCCAGACACCCTGCGGAGGAAACTCATTTCAGCCGCTTGTATTCGCGATCTCATTCTTTCGGTCACTACCCATAGCTCATGACCATAGGTGAGGGTAGGAACATAGATCGACTGGTAAATTGAGAGCTTCGCCTTGCGGCTCAGCTCCTTTTTCACCACGACAGACCGATGCAATGCCCGCATTACTGCGGATGCCGCACCGATCCGCCTGTCGATCTCACGCTCCATTCTTCCCTCACTCGTGAACAAGACCCCGAGATACTTGAACTCCTCCACTTGGGGCAGGATCTCGCTACCAACCCTGAGAGGGCACTCCACCCTTTTCCGGCTGAGGACCATGGTCTCGGATTTGGAGGTGCTGATTCTCATCCCAGCCGCTTCACACTCGGCTGCGAACCGATCCAGAGAGAGCTGAAGATCACGGCCTGATGAAGCAAACAGGACAACATCATCTGCAAAAAGCAGTGACCCAATCCTGAGCCCACCAAACCGGACCCCCTCAACACCCTGGCTGCGCCTAGAAATACTGTCCATAAAAGTTATATGTATAATTATTATTATTATTATTATTATTTTGTTTCTAAGTGTCCTAAGGGATAGACTGGCACCCCAACTGGGATGAAGAGCACTCTCTGGCCTGGACAGGAGGCCATAATGGATGGATACCATATGAGGAGGGGCAACCCAGCCAGGATAGTGCTTGATTATTATCCCAGTTGGGGTGGAAGAATAATGAATGGACTGGGGGAGATGTCTGTCAAGTGCAGTTTCTCCCCCAGTACAATAGATGGCAGTGGTCCTTGGGCACGACCCCAGTGAGGATACCTGACGGGGGTCCATGGGATTTGTCAGGGTGATGCAGGGTCCTGTCAGGGTCCTTGGGTGCCACCAGAGGGCGCTGTAGGGAGAATAAATGCCTGTTTTGGGGGGTTTCCACATGACCTGGAAGGTCTTCTGCCATACAGTGCTATGACGCTGGAAGGGTACTCGGGTCCAACATAATAGATGCCACTTGACCACATCCAGGTGAGTTGGAGTTGGGAGGCAGAGAACAAGGCTGGCCTGGAGAAAGAGAAGAGGAGATTTGCTGTTGTGAGTACTGGTTTTGGACAAAGACGCCTGTGAAAGGTACTTAGTGTAATAATAATAATAATAATAATAATAATTCATTTTATTTAAAGGTGCCTTTCAAGACACATAAGGACACCTTACAAAAAAGTCAAAGAAATATACCAAAACAAAAAATTGAAATAAATTAATAGATACTAAAAGAAAATGCACCTTATTTGTGCCCTACATTGTGTTTGTCTACCTGTGTCTGGAGTCTGGGGCGCCCCCTTTTGGTCACACTGGGTATCTTCTGATGATGTTCCATGTGTTTTGTGGGTGGTACCCTTAGAGGCGGGACCACTGGCCCATCACCATCTAGAGACTACCTCAGCCATATAAAGGCTGGGAAAAGCCCCAGTCCCCTGCGGTTCATTGTGACTGTGACTGTGGTGCTGGGGAGTTCTATTGAGTTATTTCTGTGCTTTTTATGAGTTTCTGGATTTCTGATTTGTGTTGACTACTCTTTGAGTTTGTGTTTTTAGAAACCGTTTACCTATTTTGAAGGTATTGTCTTCTGTTTTTCTCCTGCTGTTTTGGAGCTTTCTGTTAGAATTTTATTAAATATAAGCTCTCCCCCACGGCTCCACCCGCATAGTAGTGAAACAGCACAAACTTTAAAAATCAGTTAAAAAAAGTAATAATTTGTATTGAGAAGAGTTTATAATGATAACTTTTGTATCCGAGGGCCTCTTGATATACAATATTTTTGGTTATGCTGTCAGGGGCGAGAATGTAGCTGTGATCTATTTGCCAAAAATGGATAAAGTTGGCCAAGCAGAAGGTAGGTACGCTTCAACGTCAAATGTGGGCACTTTATCTGACCGTGTTCTGCTCTGACAGGAGAGCGTCCTTCACGTGGGGAGAAGAGGACGTGGCCGTGACATCTCTGATAATGAACAGGTACCCTCTAAAACACACGTAGCTGAGCTCTCTCTCTCTAAAACGTCAAACGTTACTCCTTAACAATCTGTGTATGATAATGTCTGCTGAACAAGCAGGAATCGCTAGCTAAGCAGAGGGAAGGTGCGCTCCAACACGTGGCGATTAGTACAGCGGCTTGAACGGAGGCTGGCAAGTGAATGAGGAAGGCCCCGCCAGGCTCCGTACTCCTGAGGTCCCATCTCCCCCTTCCCACAGCCAGCAATCGCTCTCTCGGATTCACGAGAATAAATTGGTGCTGACAATGTCTGGCCTGGCTAAATTTCTTGATGTGAAAATCGGGCCCAACTGAATTTGTAATTGAATAGCCCAGGGGTAGAGCATAATCCTGCCCTACACAACCCAAAGACAACCACAGAATAAGGAAAATCGTTTTGACATTATGTGTTCGAATCTTGTTTTGGCTTTACAGGAAGTCACATGGTGATGATGAAAGTGTGCGTAAAGCGCAGTGTGAGTGCAGGCCAGCGGGGGCAGTAGGGAAGGGGGTGACAATTGTGCTTGGGCACAATACAGAAGAAACATGTCTAGTGTCAGTACACCCTTAGTGGACTTTTAACATGTCGTCTGGCCTCATTGTCATAAAACTCAGTGGATCAGTGGAGTGTTGCAGTGATGGTTGTCCTTCTGGAAGTTTCTGCCGTCTCCACAGAAGGTTTACTGGAGCTCAGCCAGAGTGACCACCATATAGTTAGTCACCTAAGGCCCTTCTCCCTTCCTTGATTGCTCAGCTTGGCTGTGCTCCCAGCCTCTAGGAGTGGTGGTGGTTGTTTCAAGCTTCTAGTAGTTAAGAATTACAAGGGCCACTACACTCTTGGGAACCTTCAATGCTGCAGAAAATGTTTTTTTGTAACCTTCTCTGGATCTTTGCCTCCATGTATTCCTGTCTCTAAGCTCTGCAGGCAATTTCTTGGAACCTCATGGTTTGGTTTTCTCTCCACTGTGGACCACCTTCTATAGACAAGCGTGTGCCTTACCTAATTAATTAAATCAGTATTGACCAGAGGTGGATTCCAAACAAGGTGGAGAAACATCTCAATGGTGTTATAGTAGGTTTTGTTATTTTTAATGTCACTGTTCTCTGTGCCCACTGTTATGGACTCATTCATACAGGCAGACCAAGTATGGTACACAGGGGCACTGCATTAGTATTTAGAATTGCTGAGCCAAGCACAGGACTAGAGAGCCAAAAGACAACTGGAGAATTGAATAGTCAGCCTAAAGACAGTCTAGTATATTTCTGTCCTATGTCAGCACACCATCCTTGTTGGGAGAATGAGAACTGTATGTAGGCATTGTGCTATTCCTGTATGTTTGAAGGTGGGGTTTGAGTCCTTTTCTGTCCTTGTTTGGATCTAAAGAAGGAGCCTGCACATGGAGCAACCCGAATATAAGGATGGACCTACGGCCAACACTTTGAAGCTGCCGGGCGGAAGATTATGTCTTCCGTCCAGTGAAAATCCTTTCAGCGTGGCAAACGAAAGATGGCAGACTGCGTTGATCAAGACGCCCACATGCTTGATAGTCTGTCATAAGCTTCTCGTTTGTGATATCCACGTGAAACTGTCAGTAAAGAGCTAAATTATCCTTTATGCTTCTCGTGTAATCTTGTAACCGTCATATTGCATGAGGGGTGGGGATAATACCTTTTATATTTATAATTATTTAAATTTAGGTTAATTAAAACGCCGCAATTCAAAAGAACACATTTCCAGAGAGCTAATGCCTCTTAAGGAAACAAATGGTAATTCAACAGAATGGGACAGACCTGAGTGTTATAGCAATGGGTCTGTCAGGGGGATATTTCATCCATCCATCCATCCATCCATCCATTTTCCAACCCGCTGAATCCGAACACAGGGTCACGGGGGTCTGCTGGAGCCAATCCCAGCCAACACAGGGCACAAGGCAGGAACTGATCTGAGGCAGAGCGCCAACCCACCACAGGACACACACACACACACCACACACCAAGCACAGCACATACTAGGGCCAATCCACCTAACCTGCATGCTTTGGACTGTGGGAGGAAACTGGAGCACCCGGAGGAAACCCACACAGACACGGGGAGAACATTCAGACTCCACGCAGGGAGGACCCGGGAATCGAACCCAGGTCTCCTTACTGCGAGGCAGCAGTGCCACCGTGGGGATATTTCAGTTTTTATATTTATCTAACCGTCCCCCGTGGCTCTGCCCACATAGTACCGAAACAGGACAGTGAGGAGGGTACTGCCCGGCTCCCCACTCCTGATGTCATGCTGCCCCCTCCCCTCAGCCCACAGCCTCTGTCTCAGATTAGCACAAATATATCATCACTCCTGCAAGTGAACTCTGATTCTTAGCGCAATGACAGAAGTCACAAAATCAACCGGAATGTTCAAGCAAATTATAGAAAAAAAAAAGATCTACATCTCCTGCGGTGGGTTGGCACCCTGCCCGGGATTGGTTCCTGCCTTGTGCCCTGTGTTGGCTGGGATTGGCTGCAGCAGAGCCCCGTGACCCTGTGTTCGGATTCAGCGGGTTAGAAAATGGATGGATGGATGGATGGAAAAAGATCTAAATCTGTCAAGTAGTTATGTCGTGAAAAGCGGACAGACAAACAGACAGGCAGATGTTGGATTTTATATATAGAGATAATAAGCAAAATAGAGAAACAAAGAGGGCATATGAAATTGCAAGGTATTTAGATAATAACAACACACAAACCCATCAGCTCTGACCAACCCCATCACTGAGAGAGAATAAAAGTAAAGATAGTGGCTGAAGTGGGGTCTGCATCACTAAATCAGTAAGGTCAGCAGTCCACAGCCAGACTGAAGATGAATAGCAGCAAGGAGGATGAGTTCCCATCATCTCTCTACCAGATGGCAACCAGATAGACATTTCCCCCACAAGCCACTCTCCAGTTATTGGGACTGGATGCTCCATTAATCCTCAATGCCAAGAGTTCAGAAGAGTTAGCTTACTGGACGAAGATCTCCAAGAACCAAGTGAGGGCAGACGAGAGCAAGTCTGGCAGCGATGCTTAACACTTGTCCAACCATTTTTGAGATTCTCGATCCATTCCTAAATACTCTGCCAAGGTGAAACGCGGCTCTCCATCCTTTTTAGTGTTTTGACTACGTCTCTTCAGGTCAAGTTGGGGAGCATTCACTGGTACAGTGCATTGCCGCACCCACCACACGACAAAACAACTCAGGATTCCAGTTGGCAACCCCCCCTAGGCAGACACGTGGTCCAATCCCACCCTCCGGAAATGACCCTCCATCTGCCACAGCCAGGTGTTATGTGGGTGACCCCTTGGCCTGGTCCAGCCACTCGGATCCCCAACAATGAGGATCTTATGAGCCGGATCACCCTCGGGGAAACACGTCACATGGCCGTAGTGCCGTAACTGACGCTCCCTCACAATGCAGGCAATGTGCCTCATTCAGGACTCCATCAGCAACACAAAGTCAAACCAACGGTACCCAAGGAGAGACACAGTACCAAAGGAGTCCAGTCTTCATCCCAGGTCACTGGATAGCATCCATGTCTCGCAACCATATAGCAAGACAGGAAGCACCAGGACTCTAAAGACTTAGACCTTTGTCTTTTTGCAGAGATATTAGGAGTGCCACACACCCCTTTCCAGTGACCTCATGGCCCCCCCATGCTCTCCCAATCCATCTACTGACTTCATAGGAAGAGTCACCAAAGACGTGAATGTCACTGCCGAGGTAAGTAAACCTCTCAATGACGAGGTCGACACTCTCTCCACAATCTCTTCCTCTTGCTGCTTTATAAAATATTTTGTGAGATTTTCTGGCATAACACTCAGGAGCTCCCCCTGGTGGTTCAGAGTGCAAATGTACACTGGGCTCTCGTGAACGCCGCTCCCTTTACCCTCAAAGTGCTTCTTACTCTTACGAGTTAAACTAATAAGAATTAAACTGGAACACACACTTAATCACTTTTTTTTTTTTAAATCCTGCTGTAAATTATACTTTGTGGTTTTAATTAGTCCTGTCCCTTTAATTAATGAAGGAGAAACTCCTGACTGATTGCACCTGCAATGGCACCGACTCAATTCAGCGTGGCTGACGGTGTATAAAGCAGTCACTTCAATGGGCTGTTGAGAGACCTTCAGTTATCTCGAGGGGGAAATGGCAGCTTCTGTCGGGGTACTGTGAGAAGTCTTGTGTCAAATGACTAACGGCAAGCCTGAAGGATTTGTTTTATGAATTAATTAAGAGCCGGGAGATGAAAGTCTTTCTTGGGGAAAAATAAAAAGAGCAGTCTTAAGCCAGGCAGGGTTCAAATATCCTGGAAACACAAAAGCAACAAACAGTCGTCAAAACACAACATGGCATAACATTCAGGTCTCTTCAGCGACTGAGTTAACTGATCATATCTTTAGCTACGTCATCCAAAAGTCACTTATCACATTTTTGTTTATTAAATATTTCTGTAACAATGAGTCATATTCAAAAACTATGTCTGTGACTCGGCTTTGCCCTGGAAATTGTGGACCTCAGTTATACTGCTATGGCTTTATCAGATGAATAAGAAGTACTAGGTAACTAAATGAGTGTTATTGGTATACAATATTTGTGGTTTTAAGGGCTACCATGATTGGCAGGAAGTGTTGAGATTGTGGGTTTGGATCCCACTACTAACACCAATGTATGACCATAACAAAGTCACTTTAGAACAATCAAGATGAGAACAGCTCAATAAAACCTGCAGTCCTGTCCACTTAATAATTCTAAAATAACATCAAGTCGAGTTTTGAAGGCCCCTAAAGTCCTCCTGTCTACCACACTCCTTGGTCACTTAATCCATGGGTCTGTGGTTCTCTGTATGAAGAACAAACTTCCTAATGTTTGTGTGAAATTCACCCAAAACAAGTTTCCAGCGGTGTCCCCGTGTTCTTAATGGACGATCTTAAAGACAGACCTCAGTATGTGCGTCTTGGGAACTGCAGGTTTGACATTGTGGTCAGCAGCACAGGAGCGCCACAGGGGACTGTACTTTCTCCGGTCCTGTTCAGCCAACTGTACTGTACTGTACTGTACTGTACATCGGACTTCCAATACAACTCGGAGTCCTGCCACGTGCAAAAGTTCGCTGATGACACTGCTATCGTGGGCTGCATCAGGAGTGGGCAGAAGGAGGAGTATAGGGACCTCATCAAGGACTTTGTTAAATGGTGCGACTCAAACAACCTACACCTGAACACCAGCAAAACCAAGGAGCTGGTGGTGGATTTTAGGAGGCCCAGGCCCCTCATGGACCCCGTGATCATCAGAGGTGACTGTGTGCAGAGGGTGCAGACCTATAAATACCTGGGAGTGCAGCTGGATGATAAATTAGACTGGACTGCCAATACTGATGCGCTGTGCAAGAGAGGACATAGCCGACTATACTTCCTTAGAAGGCTGACGTCCTTCAACATCTGCAATAAGATGCTACAGATGTTCTACCAGATGGTTCTACTCAGTGGTGTGCTGGGGAGGCAGCATAAAGAAGAAGGACGCCTCACGCCTGGACAAACTGGTGAGGTAGGCAGGCTCTATTGTAGGCACGGAGCTGGACAGTTTGACATCTGTGGCAGAGCAACGGGCGCTGAGCAGACTCCTGTCAATCATGGAGAATCCATTGCATCCACTGAACAGGATCATCTCCAGACAGAGGAGCAGCTTCAGCGACAGACTGCTGTCACCGTCCTGCTCCACTGACAGACTGAGGAGATCGATCCTCCACCACACTATGCGACTCTTCAATTCCACCCGGGGGGGGGGGGGGGTAAACATTAACATTATACAAAGTTATTGTCTGTTATACCTGCATTGTTATCACTCTTTAATTTAATATTTTCTTTATCAGCATGCTGCTGCTGGAGTATGGGAATTTCCCCTTGGGGATTAATAAAGTATCTATCTATCTATCTATCTATCTATCTATCTATCTATCTATCTATCTATCTATCTATTATATAGTGCCTTTCCTATCTATCTATCTATCTATCTATTATATAGTGCCTTTCCTATCTATCTATCTATTATATAGTGCCTTTCCTATCTATCTATCTATCTATTATATAGTGCCTTTCCTATCTATCTATCTATCTATCTATCTATTATATAGTGCCTTTCCTATCTATCTATCTATCTATCTATTTATTATATAGTGCCTTCCCTTTCTATCTATCTATCTATTTATTATATAGTGCCTTCCCTTTCTATCTATCTATCTATCTATCTATTTATTATATAGTGCCTTCCCTATCTATCTATCTATCTATCTATTATTATAGTGCCTTTCCTGTCTATTTATCTATGTGTTTTACACTGTCTTTAAATATCAGTATGTTCCTTGAGCTTTGTGGGTGGAGCCCCAGGAGGCGGAGCCACTCTGACATCACTCTGGCTGAGCCCTCCCTCTGGCTATTTAAGGCCTGAGCTGATGGAGGTTCAGCAGGAGGACATTCTTGTGTGAAGGAGTCTCATGAGTGCTGACATTTCTTTGCCTTTTTTCCATTTATGCTTCAGGGTATTGTTTTAGGACTTAGTTTATTGTGGATTGCTTTTTTTGGCCTGTTTTTGCTCTGTGGAATTTTACCTTGTGCTTTTCTAATTTTTGTTAAAAAAAAATCCATTCTTTTTACATATTAAGTTTGCTCTGAGTTCCTTTTTGTTCTCAAGCCGAGGTTTATGGTGACCCTTCTACTTGTGGGGCTTTATTAATTGATATTTTTTAGGACTTTTAAGTTTCATCTGAAGGCTTCAGTCCCTTTTGGGGCTGCAAGGCCTGAGGCAGGCCAGTTGGATCTGGGATTAAGCCCATTGAGGATGAGGCTTTTCCAGGTAGGCAAAGGAGGCCTAGACTGGCCAGTAAAGCCTTTAGGGGTGAAGCCTTTTGGAGACCCTACACCCTTCATTCACCATGTTTGTGTCTCCATGGATAGAGGTGAGTCAGTCAGATAACAAGTAATGATAATATTATGAGGTCACGCTTTACATAATTGTCCAGGAGTAAAACATTCCTGTATTAGATCAAACTGACTTGGGTTTTGTTGATAGTCATTGCGTTACGCAATTTTACAGGAAAGTGTCTTCTTTTGAATTGAATTGGGTAGTTAGTAGGAATAATGTGAAGTTTGTGGATCGATTATTATCATCATTTGATGTGTATGATTTTTCACTTGTTACGCTGCTCACTCAAGCACAGGATTTCTTGATGTCTTTCTCGTCACTTGTATTGTGGTTCCCCTTCAAAGTCCACAGATTTGAACATTTATGCAAAGCAGTGCTAGAAGTGGAGATACATAAGCGCCGGTACCCTGTGTGTTACGCGTGAAGTTCAAGGAGCATGGAGAAGTAGCTTTGAGCGTTGCAATGCAGCCACAGTGGCTCCCCCATTAGAAAGTCAAGTGCCACCATCTAAGACCGATGTTTCTCTCTTGGGGTTTGCAGCAACGCCAACGAAGAGGGCACTGGAGGTCGATGGAGCAGAACGCAACACCAAGGTGAGAGCAGATATGCAGTCAACAGAAGAAAGCAGCGCTCACTAGCCATTGAGTTTTGAATCTCCATTGACCTTTCACAATGTGAGCACGACTTTTTGGTTTCTGTCAAGGATACCACCAGACCTTCCACATGATCTGAAGGAAAATGTGATTCATCAGACCAGGCTACATTCCTCTGTTGCTCCATGGTCCAGTTCTGATACTCACCTGCCCATTGATGGTGGACTTGGGGGGTCAGCATGGGCATCCTGACCAATCAGTTGCTACACAGCAAGCTGTGATTCTCTTTGTGTCCTGACACCTTTTCTCTCATGGCCAGCATTACATTCTCTAGCAATTTGTGCTATGGTAGCTCTTCTGTAGGATTGGACCAGATGGTCCAGCTTTCGTTCTCTATGTTCTGCTGAAGACTCTGTCACCGGTTCACCATTTGTCCTTCCTTGGACCACTTTCAGCAGGTACTGACCACTGCATACCTGGAACGCTCCTTGCGATCTGCCATTTGGGAGCTGCTCTGACCCGGTCGTCTCACCATCACAATTTGGCCCAATTTGGTCAACGTCTCTCATATCCTCACGCCTGTCCATTCTTCCTGCTTTCCAGCACATGCCCTTCTAGAACTGACAGTTCACTTGTTGCCTTACATATCCCACCCTTGAACAGGTGCCACTGTGATGAGACAATCGATGTTATCCACGTCACCTGTCAGTAGTTTGAATATTGGAGCTGATCGATTTGTAAAAGAAGGGGTAACTCTTATGAAATGGCGTTAAACAGAGAAAGACATTTCCAATCAGACAAACATAACAAATACCAAACCCACCAACAACAGGTAAAAAAAAAACAAACAAAGAGCAAAACCCAAAGGGGAGCCAGCGACACAGAACAATGTCAATGCCCCGGTCCTTAGAGGGGGCTCTGATGACAGCCCTGTTAGCTGCTCAGCTGCAGCCCCAGGAACTTCTGGGTCCTCATGTATAACGCCGTGCGTAGAATTCACACTAAAACCTGGCGTACGGACAAAAGCAGAAATGTGCGTATGCACAAAAAAATCCAGATGCATAAATCTGTGCGAACGCCAACTTCCATGTTCTTCCGCTCCATAAATCCTGGTCAGCATGAAAAGTAACTGACATGCACGCGCCTGCCACCCCACCCCAAACTCCTCCCAGAATTACGCCTCTTTGAATATGCCAATCAATATAAATAGCCCTTAAGTTTAGCATTCTGTGAAAAGGCAATGGCAAAACCACGGGGGTAAATAGAAGAATTTCAGCGAATACCAAGAGGAGGCAAAGAAAAACGTACTATTTGTTGGTTTAAACAGTGATATAATCAACAAAAGGAAGATGATCAAGTGACATAGAGTGTCGGAGAAACTCGAAAGCTTAAGTTCACAAAGTCGCTCAGTGCCCGAAATAAAAAAGAAGTTGTCAGATATCAAAGTTGCCGTGAAAAGGGGAGTTGTAGCCCACCGTCTGAATGTCATATGAAAGCTTATTAGGGTACAGAGAAAAGAAAAATATAGGGACACGGTGGGAAAAAAGCATGAAATGTCAACTTTAATCTCAAAATTTCCAATTTAAACACGTAGTTTATTTTGTCGTTAAAGTAGAACATCATAAACTTCATCTTAAAATCGTTTAATTTACTAGTTTCTCAAATCTCATCGTAACTAAAGTAGCACATTAAATGCTTTGTTTTGTATTTGATCTTCTATGTGCTCTAGGTGTGTGAATCACTATGTGCTTCTTAAACGGGCTTTCTCTTCCTCCGACAGGACACAGAATTCCATTACAATCGTAATATTACAGCTCTCTGAATAATTAAAATACTGAGATGTATACGTGATATCATTTTCATGATGATAGGAGATAAAGCATGTTATTAAACATGGGAACTCGGTGGCGCAGTGATTGTTCATATCTCACGCAAGAGGCTTGCTGCGCCGTGCGCAACCTCCGATGAAATACTTTATTGTAGCAGTACTGTCTCTCTCAAATGTACTAACCTCCAATTCTTGTCTTTCCTTATCTTTCTCCAAGTAACCAATCGCCACACAATCAGCTCAGTAATAGACGTTAAGCCATCTGTAAGCTGAGAACGCCGATTCTTCAAAACTTTTAAGGAACATTGAAATATCTTGGTAGTCCATGTTTAATTATTCTATCTATCTATCCTTCCAGTGTTGTGCCAGCCCAGCAAGAATACAGCATGAGGCAGGAACAATGGAGCACCAGCTCGTCGCTAGCGCTGCGACACCGTGTCGTCACATGCATAGATTATTTACATGATGTTAACGTTTTACCTGTATAATGTAATAAACAAATTTTGCTGCATTTCATCTTAAAATTGATAATGTTATCATATGTAAATACGCACTTTATAAAGTGGCTCAGGTTGTGTAATATTATAACTGTATAGCAAGTTTACAGTGAGGTGATTTTTTTTTTTTTTGTTGTTCTTTGTTTCGCCTTATACAATTTCTTGTATTAGGAATTTGTTAGTTTTCGCATACCCCTTGGGGTCAGAGCGCAGGGTCAGCCATTGTACAGCGCCCCTGGAGCAATTACAGGTTAAGGGCCTTGCTCAAGGGCCCAGCAGAGCAGGATCTCTTTTTGGCAGTGACGGGGATTTGAACCGGCAACCTTCGGGATACCAGCGCAGATCCTTAGCCTCAGAGCCACCACTCCGCCCCAAAGTACAAACAGTTCTACAAGGAGCACTTGATGGCTGATTGAGTGCGTTTTTTTTAGATCTTGGGATGAAACTGTTTCTGAACCGCAAGGTCCGTACAGGAAAGGCTCTGAAGCGTTTGTCGTATGACAGCAGTTCAAATAGACTGTGTGCATGGCCGAGGCAGCGTGTGCTTGATGCTGTATACCGATAATTCTCTGCTGTAGAGCTGTGATTCCCCACTCAGATACAGTGATATAAATACTCCGAGTGGTGCAGTGAGAGTGATATGGAAAAAGATGATCTGCTGTGGCAACCCCTAACGGGAGCAGCTGAAAGAAGAAGAAGGTGCAGTGAGAGTAACAACGCTAAAGCAGCGATGGTATTTGAAATAGTTTGGCCATTCCGTGGACCATTACATTGTTACTGGTTAATTACATTCAGATGCAGTAAACTAATAAACAATATGCGGTGAATTTCAGTATATATAATAAAGCCGCGTCAAGGATGTGGATCTAAAAAAGAAAGGGAAACCACACTGGAACAGTAGCACTACTTTGACGCTGGGTGCCGCCAGTCTGCAAAACCGAGTGGAGAACTTACGTACGCCAGGGTATGAGCTACCGTGGAAATGTGCGTGGCTTTACACCAAGTTTAGGTTTTATATATCGCGCTTTGAGCGTGTTAACAGTACGCAACATTTTTGAGCGTACACACTGTTTATACATGAGGCCCCTGGTCTCATTAAAATGGGAAAGGGGGAAACAAATAAAATTAACCTAATTAGAAAACAATAACATCTTTACAAAATAATCGACAATAAAAGAGGGAAATATAAACTGTAAAAAGAGCGAGATTGAAAAAAAAAAACAAATGATAAAACTCTGAAAAATAATGAAAAAAATTACCATAACGCAGGGACGATGACAAAAATTCAACCCAGCAGATGCGAGTCGGCGTTTTCCAAATAAGGCTGAAAAATAAAAATGTCAGATTAAGAGTAAAATGGCCCGATTATGGCAACCTGGCTGATGAATGCTCTGCATAGAGGAGGCTATGAATGCTAAGACAAGTGCAGAAAAGGACATCAGATATGAGCGGCACAGAACCGTAAGAGAACCGTCAATACTCACCGCTGCGATGGATGGAATTGTTCAGAGAGAGAGAGAGGAGACTTCCTGTGAGCGTCTCGGCGAGCATTGGGGCTTATCAGCGTCTCAGCCCTGATCACACTCCATGGATTTCTTTTGTTCTCCTTGAGGATGAGCTAACTGTCTTATCTTGTCAATGGAATCCAAACACTGTGAACAAAGATTAGCTCCTTTATTAAAATATATACATTCACCTCAACAACACGCACTTATCTCACCGGAAAAAAAAAAAACAAAAACGCTGCGCCTTCCCACGGATTAATCAGGTGTATTTAATCTTTGGGGGGCTGCCGTCTTTGATGCTCTAAAAATGGACGGCTTCACTTTTATTTTTTCATTTCACCGCGTACGAGAGACTTGCAGGTGCTGACAAAAAAAAAAAAAACCAACAACCATTTTATTTTTCTGTTCTCACTTCCGCCTGGGCCATTGTTTCATTTTTTAATATAGCGCCTCCAGAACGGATTCAGACCCCTGTCATTTTTTTTCCTCCACATTTTTGTTGTGTTGCAGCCTGGTGCCAGAATCACTTCAATTCATTTTTGTCCTCATCGAGTGACACTCTGTGCCCCCAGAATGGCAAAGCAAAAACATTTTTTTTTTTTTTTTGCAAATTTATTTAAAATTAAATAAGGAGACTGTTTTGTGGGCGGGGTTCACATCCTGGGGTGTTACCTTCGTGGAGTTTGCATGTTCTCCCCGTGTCTACTTGAGTTTCCTCCCACATGCCAAAGACATCCATACGTCCATCCATCCATTGTCCAACCTGCTATATCCTAACTACAGGGTCACGGGGGTCTGCTGGAGCCAATCCAAGCCAATACAGGGTGCAAGGCAGGAAACAAACCCCGGGCAGGGCGCCCACCCACTGCAGGGCACACACACACACACACCAAATACACACTAGGCACAATTTAGGATCGCCAATGCACCTAACCTGCATGTCTTCGGACTGTGGGAGGAAACCCACGCAGACACGGGGAGAACATGCAAACTCCATGCAGGGAGGACCCAGGAAGCAAACCCAGGTCTCCTAAATGTCCTCCCTGCGTGGAGTTTGCATGTTCTCCCCGTGTCTGCGTGGGTTTCCTCCCACAGTCCAAAGACATGCAGGTTAGGTGGATTGGCGATCCTAAATTGGCCCTAGTGTGTGCTTGGTGTGTGGGTGTGTGCCCAGCGGTGGGTTGGTGCCCTGCCCGGGATTGGTTCCTGCCTTGTGCCCTGTGTTGGCTGGGATTGGCTCCAGCAGACCCCTGTGACCCTGTGTTCAGATTCAGCGGGTTGGAAAATGGATGGATGGATGGATGGATGGTCTGTGCTATAAATTTGTTTTCTGTATAATTCCAATAATTTTGAATATTTTTATAGTCAGAATCTCTGAATTTGCCCATTTCCTGTTCAAATACAGGGGAGAAACGCGAGGTGCGACAGCGACGAGCCTCACCTCCCCTCGGACTGCGCTCTCCTCACACACTCACGGGGTTGATGCTTACGATTGTCGAGTGCCTGCTGCTGTATCTCTGTATGTCGCTAATATAATGTGTGCAGACACGTTTATTATACACCCTGACTTTTCACAGTCTGGCTAATATCTTTAATTAATGACGGTGACATATTTAGTCTTCCTGATCAAACATAAAACCGCAGTGAAAAGGCACAGAGTGAGGCAGACAGTACCGTACCGTCCTGAAGGGGGCGCATGTGAGCCTAACAGGTGCTCGTTGCTTCTGTTCTACGCAGAGGCGCCGATAAGTCAGCGACATCAGAAAGTCAAGTGCACTGCAGCGGGCCGGTTATTGTTATTTTTGTTCCGACTGACTGCCAAAATGGAAGGTTAAGACTTTTAAAACTACAGGAAAATAAAAATTTTACAAGAAAGTGACGGAGATTTTCGTGGAGAAGGATAGGCGCATGGGCTTCATTTACAAATAAAGGTAAGACCAGCAACGGTTTTCAATTTTATAAAAAAATGTGATCAGATTATGAAAAAAACAGAGAGCGCAGTCCGAGGGGAGGTGAGACTCGTCGCTGCTGCACCTCGCGTTTCTCTGTTATATTTGAACAGGAAATGCGCCAATTCAGCGATTTTGATAATAAAAATGATCACAATTATTGGAATCATACAGAAAACAAACTTATAGCACAGACCAGTGGACGTATTTAATGTATTTTATGTTATCATAATTAATTTTTTTTACTTTTCGTGATGACAGGTGAGGCTCCCCTGACTGCATGTCCCTGGTCAAGGGAGGGTTTGCACTTTAGTTTTTACTGCTGCACCGTTTATTATAATATTACGCCATTCACTTATGACGTTGGGATGTTAGGGTAGGCGAGAGGTGAGATATTTTTTAATGTCTGGAATTTTGTTTCATTTCTTTTTCTCATATATTTATATATATATATATATATATATATATATATATATATATATATTTATATATATATATATACATATATATATATAGTACTGTGCAAAAGTTTTAGGCAGGTGTGAACAAATGCTGTAAACAAAGAATGCTTTCAGAAATATAAATAATGATTGTTTATTGTTATCAATTTACAAAATGCAAAGTGAGCGAACAAAAGACAAATCTAAATCAAATCAATATTTGGTGTTCCTACCTTTTGCCTTCAAACCAGCATCAATTCTTGTAGGTCCACTTGCATAAAGTCAGGGATTTTGTAGGATTCTAGTCGGGTGTCTGATCAACCAATTCTACCAAACAGGTGCTAATGATCATCAATGTCACACGTAGGTTGAAACACAGTCATGAACTGAAACAGAAACAGCTGTGTAGGAGGCTTCAAACTGGGTGAGGAACAGCCAAACTCTGCTACCAAGGTGAGGTTGTGGAAGACAGTTTCATGTCATGGCAAGATTGAGCACAGCAACAAGACACAAGGTAGTTCTATTGCATCAGCAAGGTCTCTCCCAGACAAAGATTTCAAAGCAGACTGGGGTTTCAAGATGTGCTGTTCAAGCTCTTTTGAAGAAGCACAAAGAAACGGGCAACGTTGAGGATCATAGACGCAGTGGTCGGCCAAGGAAACTTAGTGCAGCAGATGAAAGACACATCAAGCTTATTACCCCTTCGAAATCAGAAAATGTCCAGCAGTGCCATCAGCTCAGAACTGGTAGAAACCAGTGGGACCCAGGTACACCCATCTACTGTCCGGAGAAGTCTGGCCAGAAGTGGTCTTCATGGAAGAGTTGCAGCCAAAAAGCCATACCTCCGACGTGGAAACAAGGCCAAGCGACTCAAGTATACACGAAAACATAGGAACTGGGGTGCAGAAAAATGGCAGCAGGTGCTCTGGACTGAGGAGTCAAAATCTGAAATATTCAGCTTGAAACAGCAACAGCGCGGTTATTTCTACACAGACACAGCAGTCAGGCAGGGCCCTGCACATTTATAACGTTCCTTGTTCCTTGTATCACCCATCGACGGCAGGCGCTTGTATCATGTCCGCGATCTTTTCAGATTCGCTTTTACGGTGAACTGCTACAGCGCTGGGAGACTGCGATTGCTTTGGGACGCTCTTCCGCGTGTCGTCCCATTGGGTGCAATCCCACAAGAGTTTAGAAACTCACTCACATCAGCCATGATTCTTTTCAAAGGTAAAGTGCAAATTAATTTGTTTTATGTTTTTTTACTTTATATTTTGTATTAATCATTTTTATATCAATAGTTTTGGGTTGTGGAACAAATCATCTGAGTTTCCATTATTTCTTATGGGGAAATTCACTTTGAT
This sequence comes from Erpetoichthys calabaricus, assembly GCF_900747795.2. NCBI lineage: Eukaryota > Metazoa > Chordata > Cladistia > Polypteriformes > Polypteridae > Erpetoichthys > Erpetoichthys calabaricus. The sequence continues at coordinate 88,941,895 of NC_041408.2, forward strand.
ATACGAGTGCTTTGGACTGTGAGCACGTTTCTGGAACAAATTATGCTCACAAACCGAGGTTCCACTGTATAAATATACAGTATATATATTTATATTCACTTTATTATTTTACATACCGTTTGTCCTTTTGCTTGTTTTTGGTCTCCGATTGGGGAATTTATTGGAAGAAGTACAGTTTGTCCCCTCGGGTTGCCAGTCTGCCGTTATAAAGTTGTGCAGGCCACATCAGCTGACCCCCAGGGTTTCACCCACATAATGGCCTCCGAGCCTTTGATAAAATGGGGATTGGTAATATCGGCATATGGTTGTGTCATTGTATGCTATTTCAAGTTCTCTTGTCACAAAAACAGTTTGGTCATATTTTTCATAGTTCATTCTTTACCGGTGGGACAAAGTCCAATGGGATTATTGTGAGCTACGAATACTGGGAGAAGTGAACATGATGCCAATGGACAAAAGCCGCTCCTCTAACCCGACAGGACACCAAGTCAAATTCTTTCCTTTTCAGTAATAGCGTTTCTAAGCACCCAACCACCATACACAGGTAAGTATTACTAATAATTACAATAAGAAGAACAGTAAGCACACTCATCTCTCTCCTCCATATCTCCCAACTCCGGCTCTCTTGCTGGGCTCCCAACAGTCCTTTATATAGTCCTTGACCCGGAAGTGCTTCCGTTCTTTCCTCCCACTTGACTTGTCAGCACTTCCGGGTCAAATGGAGGGCTTGAGAACTTCAGGTCTTCCGCCCCCGTGACTTGGGAGTACTTCCAGGATACATACGGAAAGTAAAAATCCCCCAGTCTCCCTGCAGCGTCTCCTGGTGGCACCCAGCAGGGCTGTAAGGCCAAACTCCATATCCCATGGTGCCCTGCGGGAATCTGGGGCACCGCTATGCTTGCATGGAAGCCGCCATGTAGCGTCCTGGGGGAGTCAGTGTCCCGAAGTAGCTGCCTTCTCCAATCCTTCCATTCTTTGGTCGTCCCGACAGGGTTGAGCTGCCGGCCAGCCATCACTGGACGTCCATCTTACACTTAGTCAGACTTTTCTCAATTAAAATGAAAGCAGTAATTTGACACAAGTGACCACACCTTACCGTCCTGCTGGGCATCACCTGAATTCTACTTACAGTACGTTTTTGACGTGTAATGCGAAAGATGCTGTAGAATATAAATACGGGGGGTCCCATTCTCTTCACAGGCTTGCTTTATGTGCCAGGCTGGCGTCCCGACTGCACTAAAATCACTTGGGGGTGTTGATGGGCCCCCGACTGCCTATTGAGCCTCCGCTGTCCAGCAGATTCCCCAGGAGATGGCTGTGATGTCATATTCCGGAGCGCAGCACTCCTGGTCTGGTCTGTCACAGCAAACCCAAAATTACTGCCACTTTGCAAAGACGTAAAAAAAAAATGAAAAAATGCAATTCTTGCCAGTTATCTGCTTGACACACAACACGACAAACCCCCCCCCCCCCCCCCCCCCCCCCCCCCCCCCTCTCGAATGACAGGCGGCTTCCAGTCGCGGTGTGGCTGCTGCTGAACGAGCATCTTTGCATCAGATATTCCTCGGAGCATTTTCAAGGATGTGGGTAATTTACCAAAAGGACGATAAAAAAAAAAGAAATAAAAAAATGGAGAGGGAATTATTTTTCATAAAGATATAAAGTGGAATGACAGGCAATTGTAATGAGCGCAGGGGCGTGCGTACATCGTGGAGGCTAAGAGATAAGCCCTTCATCAGGCTAACAATTTGTGTGATCCAAACACAACAGCTTCATGGGAGTCGTTATTTAGGAGGGGGGGGCAGGCAGGCAGGCAGGATGGGGCGGGGGAGTCCCAGTAGCTGAAGTTGGAGCTGCCCTTGGCGGGACGCGGTGGGGGGGGGGGGCTCGTCTACAAGCAGAAGCTTAAACTGCGGCCAGTTCCGTGAGTGAAAGGTCAGAAGTTTTCTTTCTTTTTAAATTTTCTTACTTTGAGGTGAGAGGGGACATGCAGGTGATGGCAGGTGTGACAGAGCAAGATGACGAGGACAGGAAGAGATGGAGAAAGAAGATCCGCTGTGCCGTCCCCTAACGGGAGCAGCCGAAAGAAGGAGAAGAAGAAGAAGAAGAAGAAGAAGAAGAAGAAGAAGAAGATAGCCATTCTGGTGTGTGTTCAGACCAAACTCTGTGTGTGTGTCTTTATTTACTGTACTTACTTTTCTGCCCGTCTTTTTGTCTGTCTGTCTATTGTCACACAGGTGCACATGGCAGACAGCTTACAGGCTTGAGGAAGTGTGGTTACCCTCCGAACCAGGGCTTGGCGCTCTGCTCTCATCCTTTCTCCTTCTGCACACCCGCCAATTGCCGACTCCACCGCCACTGATTTTCGTTTCCAGTTTCCGCTCTCCTGTCAGCCCGCCATATAAGCCAGCACTCGACTTCCGTTTCTCAGTTCTGTTCTCAACTCGTGTCTCTAAAGATGCGTCTTTACCTAATCGTCAAGTACATGCAAACCCTTTTCTGTGTTTTGTCTCCCTTATTTACAGTATTCATTTATTTAAAGGGGTTACGTAAAAAGATAAACTTCTGTCTGGGGACAAATAAAGTTCTGTCTATCTACGTGACAAAAACTACAGTACATGGAACACTCAAATATATACACAATATATACAAATATACACAATATGTACAAATATACACACAACATATACACAATATACACACAACATATATTGTACAAATATACACACAATAAACACACAATATATACACAAAATATATACACACAATATATACAAATATACACACAATATGTATAAATATACACACAGTATACACACAATATATACACAATATTACAAATATACACAATATATATACACAATCTACACACAATATTACAAATATACACACAATATATATACACAATATATACACACAATATTACAAATATATACACAATATTACAAATATACACACAATATATACACAATACAATATATACAAATATTTACACAATATATACACAATATACACACACAATATATACACAATATTATAAATATTCACACAATATATACACAATACAATATATACAAATATACACACAATATATACACAATATACACACACAATATATACACAATATTATAAATATTCACACAATATATACACAATACAATATATACAAATATACACACAATATGTACCAATATTCACACAATATATACAAATATTTACACAATATATACAAATACGAGCTGTATATACCCGGCGTTGCCCGGGGCAGAAGTAACGTAATCGGTCAAACACTTACATATATAAAAAAACCGAACCTAATCGGACAAACAGCTTCATATATACAGAATCGAACCTAATTGGTCAAACAGTTATGCATGTGCAGAATGATTTTACAAACATTATGCGTGTTAACAATCATTTAAAAGAAAAGATTGAGGAACTGTTCTTCTATATGTGATGAAGCCACTAATAAGACAGATTTTTTTCAGGACCCAGCTGTTTCATAACTAAACTACTGCCACCCCAAAGTAATGCCTAATAGTGGTTTTTGGGGTAGCTGTGGAATAAAAAGGGTGTTTTTTAGTCAGTAAGAATGTGACAGTACCCTTCAGTACGGGCTGAAGGGTGCCTATGTAAGGTTTTACATCCTTCCCGTATGGAAAAAAAAACATACTAAACTTTTTTTTCATCATTACAGATAATCTCAGTCAAATCGAAGTACGCATTCTCAATTTTTTTTTATCTAATTTTTACTTTTTCACAAAGCCATCCCATGCCAATTTGTATGAATAAACTTTTGCTACAGAGTTAGCAAAACTTTATTCATGCACATATTTTAATACGGATAATCTATCTCTAATCAAGGTTCTCATTTTCATTCTAATTTAAAATAATAATAGATACTCATTTTTTTCTTCTGTTTTAGAAAAACCAATCTATGCCACCTACGTCTTCGTCAAGTCAGCTTCATCCAGCTTCATCACATATAGAAGAAGAGTTCCTCAATCTTTTCTTTTTAATGATTGTTAACACGCATAATCTTTGTAAAATTATTCTGCACATGCATAACTGTTTGACCAATTAGGTTCGCTTCTGTATATATGAAGCTGTTTCATCGATTAGGTTTGCTTTTGTATTTATGTAACTGTTTGACCGATTACGTTACTTCTGCCCCGGGCAACGCCGGGTATATACAGCTCGTATATATATATATATACTAGCAAAATACCCGCGCTTCGCAGCGGAGAAGTAGTGTGTTAAAGAGGTTATGAAAAAAAAAAGGAAACATTTTAAAAATAACGTAACATGATTGTCAATGTAATTGTGTTGTCATTGTTATAACTGTTGCTGTCTTTTATATATATATATATATATATATTATATATATAATATACACACACACATAAACATTTATATACATATACATATATATACATATCTACATATACACATGTACATACATAAACACACACATAAGACTTACTGAGTGAAACGGGCTTTCATTGACAATCATGTTACGTTATTTTTAAAATGTTTCCTTTTTTTTTCATAACCTCTTTAACACACTACTTCTCCGCTGCGAAGCGCGGGTATTTTGCTAGTATATATATATATATATATATATATATATATATATATATATATATATATACACATATACACACATACATGCAGTTTTAATAACACAGAAATCAATATAAACATTAACATCATTATCATATGAGAATATGAAGTAATATATAAGAAGCACATTTCATATAAATATAAATTATTAAACAGTAAAATCTTCTTCTGTAATTTGCTACCGTGGCAATTTGTGTGTCTGTCCAGGATTTTAAATGACCTGTAGCTCGCAAACCGTTTCACCTATACACTTGAAATGTGGTACACATATAGTACGTCACGTCTACTATCCGCTTTATGGGTGATGATTGTTTTACTCTTTTTATCTTTATTTTATTTTATTGTAGAATCAACTCCTATCTGCGCACACCAGGGCGGCCGTGGGCAGATGCGTATGGTGTATTCACTCCATGTTATCGTGCATTGCGCTGTCACTGGTATTTGATAAAAGAATTTGAACAACATATAAGGAGCGTATAAATTATTAAACAGTAAAACATTAACATTTAAGAAGTAAAGTTACATTAAGTACTACTGCAGTGCCTTCGGGTATACCTCATTTTTTGTTTGCCCATTACATGCTTAAATGTATACATTTTTTGGTGCACCTACCCGAGAACACGCGACATATAACCGAGCGTGGGAGAAGCATGGATTTTAAACACGCGTTGAGTTCATCTGCTGGTCTCCCTCGTGGAATAACTGGTAATGTTTGACTAAAATCTACAGCGAGTAAAACGACATTAGCTCCTATTTTTTTTTTTACGATCTCTGAGATGTTGCTTTTTTCGGTTCAAGGCTTCATAAGCTGTTTTATGTTGTATGGTGTACTTATCCCAAACCATCATCTTTGAATGTTGCAAGACTTTCGCCTTGTATGTAGATCGGGGTAATTACATTCATTGCATTCCTAGTCTGAATCACAATGTGATTGTATGGGTGGTTACCTGGCACTGTAGGGTTGCCACCCGTCCTTTAAAATACGGAATCGTGCCGCGTTTGAGAATGAAATTGCGCGTCCCGTTTTCAATCAATACTGGACGGGATTTATCCCGTATTTTTTGTATCATTTTTTTTTTAAAGCAGCGTCTCATGCAAATCATCCCACACGCATTTTATGAAGATGCCTCCTTTCCTACTTTTGATTGGGTAATACTTGATGTCATCGTTAGTTTGATTGGTCTTTTTAACTGTCCAGTGAAGAGGGCGTGTCTTTCAACGGAATGAAAAAAAGGCCCACCCGACGACCCACCCATTCCATTTTTATATATATAGATTATAAATATACACACAATATATACAAATACACACAATATTACTAATATACACACAATATGTACAAATATTTACACAATATACACACAATATACACACATTATATACAGAATATGTACAAATATCTTAGGATATCTTCTCCCACTTTTGTTGTACCTCTGATGGTCTTATTTCTTATTCTGTCCTTTTTATAACTCAACACATCCATGTCCACATTGTTATTTCTACCACATCCAACTTCTTATAATATTATTATTATTATTATTATTAATTGTATTTATATAGCACCTTTCCCACGCTCAAGGCGTGTAAGTGTTGCTGAGAGTTCTTGTCCCGCACCCTCTATTCTGCCCATGTCTCAGCTCCATACATCATTGCTGGTCTCAGAAATCTCACCTTGGACCTTCACCTTAATTCTTTTACCACCAACTCCTGATGCCGATTATTCCATCC